>NC_084625.1:2414495-2434495 GCF_033978795.1 Nerophis ophidion
GCTGCACTTCCTTGTTTGCTTTGTTACCATGACAACTCATTACTTTTCACCTTGTCCTCATGTCTCACACCTTTTTGCAATTATCATGTCTATTATTTAAACCGGAAGTTGCCAGGAAGTCAGCCTGGCGACTTTTCATGCCATGCCATGCCTGCTAACCACTCTGCCCATAGTTCCCGTCCTGCTTATGCCATGTACGTTTTTGTTTTTTTTATGTCACAATTGTTGCGCTTTGTTCTTTTGTTTATATTCATGCCATAGTGCTAGTTTAGTTTTTTAGTCATGTTTGTTCTCCGCCATTGTGCGCGCCTTTTGTTTGTTGTTTTTTTGTTATAGTATTAAAAATAAATATGTACTTACACTCATGTCTTGCTTGTGCCAACAATCCAAATCCCAAAGTCCATGGTTTGATATATGTATATATATATATTATATATATATATATATAATTTACATTAAATGTGTTATGTGTATCTTTAAATCAGTAAATATATACTCTTACATATATACATACATACGGCACTACACATTTACAATAATGAGTATGTACATCATATATTACATGTACTACGATGTGTATATTATTTTTAAACCAGTATATTATATGTGTTGTTTATCAATAGTAGTTGGCCCCTCCCCTTCCGCTAGCTAGCCAAGATGGCGACCGTGGAGAGTGTTTATGTCCATGGCTGCACGCTAACTAACGAGCTAACAACTTTACACTTTGCATGTTGTTGTTGGAGTTGGAAGACTCCCGACAATAACACATGTACAACATGTACATTGATCAAACAATAGTGATAAGTTCCAGCACAGAAAATGAGGTCCCAGAAAGACGGGTGGATTAAAAAAAAGGAGGGTTCATGAAATAAGTGCTGCTGATGTTTGTCATGGCAGCTTTTGTTTGCCGCTAAATGCTCTTTTTCAGCCTAATTAGCTGTCAGATCCACTGAGAGAACTTCTCTTTCCTTCCTAACACTTTTTGCACGCACTACACCCGCACACTGACAATTAAAGCCGTGACACACACACACACACACACACACACACACCAATAATTAGCCGTGCATGACACCACAAAGCCGCCGTCTTGTTAATAAGTTTCCTGGCAGAGTTTTTATTCCATATTTGATGCTACTTTTGCGAGTCGTACTTCACATGATGAATATGATGAATACATGTAAAAATATGATAAATACATGTGAAAATAATATAAGTAGATGTGAAAATATGATAAATAGATGTGAAAATCTGATGAACACATGTAAAAATATGATAAATACATGTGAACATATGATAAGTAGATGTAAAAATATGATAAATACATGTGAAAATATGATAAATAGATGTGAAAATATGATAAATACATGTGACAATATGATGAATACATGTAAAAATATGATAAATACATGTGAACATATGATAAGTAGATGTAAAATATGATAAATACATGTGAAAATATGATAAATACATGTGAAAATAATATAAGTAGATGTGACAATATGATGAATACATGTGACAATATAATGAATACATGTAAAAATATGATAAGTAGATGTAAAATAGGATAAATAGATGTGAAAATATGATGAATACATGTAAAAATATGATAAATACATGTGAACATATGATAAGTAGATGTAAAAATATGATAAATAGATGTGAAAATATGATAAATAGATGTAAAATATGATGAATACATGTGACAATATAATGAATACATGTGACAATATAATGAATACATGTAAAAATATGATAAGTAGATGTAAAATAGGATAAATAGATGTGAAAATATGATGAATACATGTAAAAATATGATAAATACATGTGAACATATGATAAGTAGATGTAAAAATATGATAAATAGATGTGAAAATATGATAAATAGATGTAAAATATGATGAATACATGTGACAATATAATGAATACATGTAAAAATATGATAAATACATGTGAAAATATGATAAATAGATGTGAAAATATGACGAATACACGTAAAAATATGATAAATACATGTGAAAATATGATAAGTAGATGTAAAAATGTGATAAATACATGTGAAAATATGATAAATAGATGTGAACATATGATAAATACATGTAAAAATATGATAAATACATGTGAACATATGATAAGTAGATGTAAAAATATGATGAATACATGTAAAAATATGATGAATACATGTGAACATATAAGTAGATGTAAAAATATGATAAATACATGTGAACATATGATAAGTAGATGTAAAAATATGATGAATACATGTAAAAATATGATGAATACATGTGAACATATAAGTAGATGTAAAAATATGATAAATACATGTGAACATATGATAAGTGGATGTGAAAATCTGATGAATACATGTAAAAATATGATAAATACATGTGAACATATAAGTAGATGTAAAAATATGATAAATACATGTGAAAATATGATAAATAGATGTGAAAATCTGATGAATACATGTAAAAATATGATAAATACATGTGAACATATAAGTAGATGTAAAAATATGATAAATACATGTGAACATATGATAAGTCGATGTGAAAATATGATAAATACATGTGAAAATATGATAAATAGATGTGAAAATATGATAAATACATGTAAAAATATGATGAATACATGTGAACATATGATAAGTAGATGTAAAAATATGATAGATACATGTGAAAATATGATGAATACATCTGAACATATGATAAGTAGATGTAAAAATATGATAAATACATGTGAAAATATGATAAATAGATGTGAAAATATGATGAATACATGTAAAGATATGATAAATACATGTGACAATATGATGAATAGATGTGAAAATATGATGAATACATGTAAAAATGTGATAAATACATGTGAACATATGATAAGTAGATGTAAAAATATGATAAATACATGTGAAAATATGATAAATGTGAAAATATGATAAATAGATGTGAAAATATGATAAATACATGTAAAAATATGATGAATACATGTGAACATATGATAAGTAGATGTAAAAATATGATAGATACATGTGAAAATATGATGAATACATCTGAACATATGATACGTAGATGTAAAAATATGATAAATACATGTGAAAATATGATAAATAGATGTGAAAATATGATGAATACATGTAAAGATATGATAAATACATGTGACAATATGATGAATAGATGTGAAAATATGATGAATACATGTAAAAATGTGATAAATACATGTGAACATATGATAAGTAGATGTAAAAATATGATAAATACATGTGAAAATATGACAGATAGATGTGAAAATATGATGAATACATGTAAAAATATGATGAATACATGTGAACATATGATAAGTAGATGTAAAATATGATGAATACATGTAAAGATATGATAAATACATGTGACAATATGATGAATACATGTGACAATATAATGAATACATGTAAAAATGTGATAAATACATGTGAACATATGATAAGTAGATGTAAAAATATGATAAATACATGTGAAAATATGACAAATAGATGTGAAAATATGATGAATACATGTAAAAATATGATAAATACATGTGAAAATATGATAAGCAGATGTAAAAATATGATAAATACATGTGAAAATATGATAAATAGATGTGAAAATATGATAAATACATGTAAAAATATCATGAATACATGTGACTATATTATGAAAGCATGTGAAAATATGATGAATACATGTGACAATATGATAAAAATGTTCAAAGTGTCGTTATAGGGTATTGTGTGTAGAATTTTGAGGACAAAAATGAATGTATTCCGTTTTGGGATGAGGCTCCAACATAACATGAAAAAAGTGAAGCGCTGTGAATACCTTTTGGACGCAACTGTACACCTCACCTGGCTCTTTACCTGGGTGTGTTTTGATGAAACTTTAACGAAAAGTCAGAAATGGGACAAGGAACAAGCGATTACATTTTGGTGCTGATCCGGATGACGGTATGGATTCAGGACTCACTCTCAGGGTCTGGCACAAGTCTGCACTCTTTGACTGCTTTTCTGGTTAAAAAGTCATCAACTTAATGGAGCACACTCAAATATTAGTATCACTCTAGTATTCTTTTAATGACACCGCAACACACTTTGGAAGCAGAAATGTTCCATAAAAGTTTGGTGTCGATCCAAAACAACATTTTTTTTTTGTGTAAATAATTTCCCCCGTAAATGCGCAATAAATCTCTCAGGCCAAAAATGATCATTTGGAACATTCCTCGGGCCAGGAGTCTAAAAATAGACCCAATCTTGTCAAAGTGTATCACGTCGCATGTTTCTACTTCCTGCTCGTCTTCTGCCGCACACTCAAAGATTCAGGAGCTACTTTTATTCTAAAGTCAATAAGAGACGGTTTTTATTTTGCCTCGTCTTCTTTGTGTTTTTACTGGCCGGCAATATTCCTTCCGGACTGTCTGCTTTATGTGCGCTAATAAACTCCTTTTCCGTGACAAGCTGGTAATCCTGGACTACATTCCGCGGCGGTCGCATGCTGGATGCCAGCAGAGGAAGAAAGTTGATGAAATATGCAATCTGTTGGCCCCTTTTGTTGTGTTGAAGTGATGGTTCAGCACACAATGAGGATTCTCTGGACAGTTGTGGGGAAACATGGAGCGAGCTAGCTGGCGGGAGAAAAGAGCAATCAAATCCGTAATGAACGGGAGAGGCAGAGATGAGGTAGAAGTTATTGAGGCGCCATAAACCCTGCAGGAGAGGTGGAGGTGAGGTAGAAGCCACGGAGGAGCCATAGACCCCGCAGGAGAGGCGGAGGTGAGGTAGAAGCTATGGAGGAGCCATAGCCCCCGCAGGAGAGGCGGAGGTGAGGTAGAAGTTATTGAGGCGCCACAAACCCTGCAGGAGAGGTGGAGGTGAGGTAGAAGCTATGGAGGAGCCATAGTCCCCGCAGGAGAGGTGGAGGTGAGGTAGAAGCCACGGAGGAGCCATAGACCCCGCAGGAGAGGTGGAGGTGAGGTGGAGGTTTTAGAGGAGCCATAGACCTCACAGGAGAGGAGGAAGTGAGTTAGAAGCCATGGAGGAGCCATAGCCCCCACAGGAGAGGCGGAGGTGAGGTGGAGGTTTTAGAAGAGCCATAGACCTCACAGGAGAGGAGGGGTTGAGGTAGAAGCCATAGAGGAACCATAGCCCCCGCAGGAGAGGCGGAGGTGAGGTAGAAACTATGGAGGAGCCATAGACCCCGCAGGAGAGGTGGAGGTGAGGTGGAGATTTTAGAAGAGCCATAGACCTCACAGGAGAGGAAGAGGATAGGTAGAAGCCATGGAGGCGCCATAGTCCCCGCAGGAGAGGTGGAGGTGAGGTAGAAGCTATGGAGGAGCCATAGCCCCCGCAGGAGAGGTGGAGGTGAGGTAGAAGCCATGGAGGCGCCATAGACCCCGCAGGAGAGGTGGAGGTGAGGTGGAAGCCATGGAGGAGCCATAGCCCCCACAGGAGAGGCGGAGGTGAGGTGGAGGTTTTAGAAGAGCCATAGACCTCACAGGAGAGGAAGGGTTGAGGTAGAAGCCATAGAGGAACCATAGCCCCCGCAGGAGAGGTGGAGGTGAGGTAGAAGCCACGGAGGAGCCATAGACCCCGCAGGAGAGGTGGAGGTGAGGTGGAGGTTTTAGAGGAGCCATAGACCTCACAGGAGAGGAGGAAGTGAGTTAGAAGCCATGGAGGAGCCATAGCCCCCGCAGGAGAGGTGGAGGTGAGGTAGAAGCCATAGAGGAACCATAGCCCCCACAGGAGAGGCTGAGGTGAGGTGGAGGTTTTAGAAGAGCCATAGACCTCACAGGAGAGGAGGGGTTGAGGTAGAAGCCATAGAGGAACCATAGCCCCCGCAGGAGAGGCGGAGGTGAGGTAGAAACTATGGAGGCGCCATAGACCCCGCAGGAGAGGCGGAGGTGAGGTGTACGTATTAGAAGAGCCATAGACCTCACAGGAGAGAAGAAGGTGAGGTAGAAGCCATGGAGGAACCAAAGCCCCCGCAGGAGAGGCGGAGGTGAGGTAGAAGCCATGGAGGAGCCGTAGCTGCCGCGGAAGAGGCAGAGGTGAGGTAGAAGCCATGGAGGAACCAAAGCCCCCGCAGGAGAGGCGGAGGTGAGGTAGAAGCTATGGAGGAGCAATAGCCCCCACAAGAGAGGCAGAGGTGAGGTAGAAGCCATGGAGGAGCCGTAGCCGCCGCAGAAGAGACAGAGTTGAGGCAGAAGCCGTGGAGGAACCATAGCCCTGTAGGTTTTACGAAAGATATGGATGAGCAATAGACCCTGCAGGAGTGGTGGAGATGAGGTAGTCGTTATGAAAGCACCGTAGCCCCCGCAGAAGAGGTGGAGGTGAGGTAGAAGCTATGGAGAATTTATACCCCCTGCAGGAGAGGTGGAGGTGTGGTAGAAGCTATAGAGGCCTCATAGCCCCCGCAGGAGAGGCGGCGGTGAGGTAGAAGTTATGGAGGCGCCATAGACCTGTAGGTTTTATGAAAGCTATGGAGGAGCCCTAGCCCCCGCAGGTGAGGTAAAAGCTATGGAGTCGCCATAGACCTGTAGGTTTTGCAAAAGCTATGAAGGATCCATAGACCCTGCAGGAGAGGCGGAGGTGAGGTAGAGGCTATGGAGGCGCCATAGAGCTGTAGGTTTTATGAAAGTTATGGAGGAGCCCTAGCCCCCGCAGGTGAGAAAGGAGCTATGGAGCTGCCATAGCCCCCGTAGGGGAACGGGAGGTGAGGTAGAAGCTATGGAGGCGGCATAGACCTGTAGGTTTTACGAAAGCTATGGAGAAGCAATAGCCCCCGCAGGAGAGGCGGTGGTAAGGTAGAAGCTATGGAGGCGCCATAGACCTGTAGGTTTTACGAAAGCTATGGAGAAGCAATAGCCCCCGCAGGAGAGGCGGTGGTAAGGTAGAAGCTATGGAGGCGCCATAGACCTGTAGGTTTTACGAAAGCTATGGAGAAGCAATAGCCCCCGCAGGGGAGGCAGAGGTGAGGTAGAAGCTATGGAGGATCCATAGCCCCCGCAGGAGAGGTGGAGGTGAGGTAGAAGCTATGGAGGATTCATAGCCCCCGCAGGAGAGATGGAGGTGAGGTAGCTATGGAGGATTCATAGCCCCCGCAGGAGAGGCAGAAATGAGGTAGAAGCTATGGAGGATTCATAGCCCCCGCAGGAGAGGTGGAGGTGAGGTAGAAGCTATGGAGGATTCATAGCCCCCGCAGGAGAGATGGAGGTCAGGTAGCTATGGAGGATTCATAGCCCCCACAGGAGAGATGGAGGTGAGGTAGCTTTGGAGGATTCATAGCCCCCACAGGAAAGATGGAGTTGAGGTAGAAGCCATGGAGGAGCCATAGCCCCTTCAGGAGAGATGGAGGTGAGGTAGAAGCTATGGAGGATTCATAGCCCCCACAGGAGAGATGGAAATGAGGTATAAGCTATGGAGGATTCATAGCCCCCACAGGAGAGATGGAGGTGAGGTAGCTTTGGAGGATTCATAGCCCCCACAGGAAAGATGGAGTTGAGGTAGAAGCCATGGAGGAGCCATAGCCCCTTCAGGAGAGATGGAGGTGAGGTAGCTATGGAGGATTCATAGCCCCCACAGGAGAGATGGAGGTGAGGTAGCTTTGGAGGATTCATAGCCCCCACAGGAAAGATGGAGTTGAGGTAGAAGCCATGGAGGAGCCATAGCCCCTTCAGGAGAGATGGAGGTGAGGTAGAAGCTATGGAGGATTCATAGCCCCCGCACGAGAGATGGAAATGAGGTAAAAGCCATGGAGGAGCCATAGCCCCCACAGGAGAGATGGAGGTGAGGTAGAAGCTATGGAGGATTCATAGCCCCTTCAGGAGAGATGGAGATGAGGTAGAAGCTATGGAGGATTCATAGCCCCTTCAGGAGAGGTGGAGATGAGGTAGAAGTCATGAAAAGTGTTAATTTTATTGAAACATTTGTTTTTTTTACTGTAAAATGTAAGGTTGTTTTTACAGTGCGTTACTGTAAATTAAAAAAAAACGTTGTCAAAGTGTTAATTTCATAGGAATATTTGATTGTTACTGTAAACTGTAAGGTCATTTTTACTCTGCATTACTGTAAATTGAGTGTTCATTTTTGGGAAATATTATTAATTTTTTTAAACGTAAAATATAAGGTTGTTTTTACAGTGTGTTACTGTAAATTAAAAAATGGGGGTAAAGTGTTAATTTTATCGAAATACATATCTTTTTTTAACTGTAAAATGTGCGGTGGTTTTTACAATGTGTTACTGTAAATGGAAACATGGTAGCATTTATATTTTTACAGTAAGAATAAAACCTCAGTCAACAAACATTTGACCATAGACTTTACTGTAGTTTTTACAGTGCGTCAATATAAACTGAATAAAAGAATACCACTTTTATTTTGAAGGTAAAAATATGTCGGTAAAAGTTAACCGGGATTTAAATATGCAGGCCTTAAAGGAGAATTATTCATAAAATATGGTCATTGTTATTGTTATCTTCATAAAATGTGGTGTTTGAAGGACATCAGTGTGATGATGACATGAAAAGACTAATTCATGCACGAAACAAAGCGGACATCGTCAGCCTCATTTCCCTAATAAAGAGCTGATTTGTGCTCGTGTTCCGTGTTTGCTGACAAAGACTTCCTCCTTGGCAGATAGCAGCTTGTCGTCCGCTAATGAGATGCGAGGATGACTCACCTCCGTTTACCTTCACTCGCGCTCATTTGCATATTTTAGTCAGCGACCCAGTTGGCTTTGCATCACCACAGGAGCTTCAATACATCACACATGTCATATATCATCATATCATATCTCATATATCATGTATCATGTATCATATATCTCATACATCGGATCATATATCATATCATGTGATTTCATAACTTCTACATCATGTATCATACATGTCATATAGCATACGTCATATCATGTAATGTCATAAATCATCTATCAAATATCATCATTTGATGATAATAATAGGAGATAAAACACATTTGCTATTGATAACATTCTGTTTTTCTGCCAACTTGGGACAAAAAAATAAAAAAATAATCCAAACAATCATAACAAAGAAAACAAGCAAAACAATCACATGAAATAACCAAAACAAACATATCTAACAAAACAATCAAAACCATCTAAAACAACAAAATAGTTAAAATCAATAAAATAATGAATAAAAAAATCCACAAAATAATCAAAACAAACTAAATAATCAAAACAAAGAAAAATATCCAAACAAGCACAACAAACAAAATAATAAAAACAAAGAAAACCAAAGCACAACAATCATAACAAAGAAAACAAACAAAATAATCAAAATCAAACAAAACAAATAAAATAATGCAAAAAATCAAAAACAAAACGGGCACAATAATCCAAAGACTCAAAAACAAAACAGACAAAAGAATCTAAACAATCAAGATAAATAAAACAATCCAAACAAGCAAAACAGTCAAAATGAAGAAAACAAATAAAATGATCAAAACAATCATAACAAAGAAAACAAGCAAAACAATCAAACGAAATAACCGAAACAAACACATAGAACAAAACAATCCAAACAAAAATGAAGCAATCAAAACAGTCTAAAACAACAAAATAATTAAAATCAATCAATAAAATAAAATAAAAAAATACAAATCCATATCAACCAAAATGATCAAAACAAACTAAATAATCAAAACAAAGAAAATAATCTAAACAAGCACAATGAATAACATAATCCAAACAAACAAAATAATCATAACAACAAAGCAATCCAACGCACAACAATCATAACAAAGAAAACAAACAAAATCATCAAAAATAAGCAAAACAAACAAAATAATGCAAAGAATCAAAAACAAAACAGACAAAAAACAAACAAACAATCAAGATGAACAAAATAATCCAATCAAGCAAAACAATCAAAATAATCAAAACGATCATAACAAAGAAAACAAGCAATACAATCAAACTAAATCATGAAAACAAACAAAGTGGACAAAAATAACCAAAACAAACACATCGAGCAAAGCAATCAAAACAAAACGAACTAATCAAAATAGTCTAAAACAACAAAATATTTAAAACCAGTAAAATAATGAGTAAAAATTCTAAATCAACAAAATAATCAAAACAAAATAATCAAAACAAATAAAATAATCCAAACATCACAACATACAAAATAATCAAAACAACAAAGTAAACAAATTAATCACAGCAATTATAACAAACAAAACAAACACAATAATCCAAACAATCAAAAATAAAACAAACAAAATAACAAAAACAATCAAAACAGGCAAAACAATCAAAACAAACACATTAAACCAAACAGCACAACACACAAAATAATCAAAAAAACAAAGAAAACAAAATAATCACAACAATCAAAACTAAGAAATCAAAAAAAATTATCAACGGAAAAAAACAACTATCAAAAACAAAACAAACACAATAATCCAAACAATCAAAAACAAAACAAACAAAATAATACGAACAATCAAAACAGGCAAAACAATCTATATAAAGAAAAATAACAAAATAATCACAACAAAGGATATAACACAAACAAAATAATCAAAACAAACACACAACAAAAAAAATATTCAGGACAAACAAAATGATCAAAACAAACAAAATGGACATAAAAATCAAAACAAACAATATAATCAGACCAATCAGAACAAACTAAGCAAAACAAAGAAAACAAACAAAACTATCACAAAAATCACAACAAAGAAAACAAAACAAACAATATAATCAGAGCAGACAAAACGAGCTAATCAAAAATAAATACAACAACACAATAATCAAAACAGAAATATAAAAACAAACAGAATAATGAAACCCCTCACAACCAATAAAATGATCAAAACAAACAAAATAATCCAAATAATCCAAACAAACAAAATAATCAAACCAATCAAAATAAACAACAATCAAAACAAACAAATTAAAACGATCAAAACATGCAACATAATCACAACAAACTAAATAATACAAACAATCAAAACAAAGGAAACTAAATAATCACAACAAATAAAACAAACAAAATAATCCCAACAATCACATCTGAAAAAAACACAAAATAATCAATGCAATAAAAAAAACAATCAAACCAATCATAGTAAACAATAATCAAAACAGACAAAATAATCAATGCAATAAAACAAACAAAATAATCAAACCAATCATAATAAACAATAATCAAAACAGACAAAATAATCGAAACAATCAAAACCACCAAAACAATCAAAACATCCAACATAATCCCAACAAATAAAACAAACTATATAATCCAAGCAATCAGAACAAAGGAAACAAAATAATCACAACAAATAAAACAAACAAAATAATCACAACAATCACAACATAGGAAAAAAACACAAAATAATCAATGCAATAAAAAAAACTATCAAACCAATCAGAGTAAACAATAATCAAAACAGACAAAATAATCAATGCAATAAAACAAACAAAATAATCAAACCAATCATAATAAACAATAATCAAAACAGACAAAATAATCGAAACAATCAAAACCATCAAAACAATCAAAACAGACAAAATAATCAATGCAATAAAACAAACAAAATAATCAAACCAATCATAATAAACAATAATCAAAACAGACAAAATAATCGAAACAATCAAAACCATCAAAACAATCAAAACATGCAACATAATCACAACAAATAAAACAAACAAAATAATCCCAACAATCACAACATCGGAAAAAAACACAAACTAATCAATGCAATAAAAAAACAATCAAACCAATCATAGTAAACAATAATCAAAACAGACAAAATAATCAATGCAATAAAACAAACAAAATAATCAAAGCAATCATAATAAACAATAATCAAAACAGACAAAATAATCGAAACAATCAAAACCATCAAAACAATCAAAACAGACAAAATAATCAATGCAATAAAACAAACAAAATAAACAAACCAATCATAATAAACAATAATCAAAACAGACAAAAATAATCAAAACAATCAAAACCATCAAAACAATCAAAACATGCAACATAATCACAACAAATAAAACAAACAAAATAATCCCAACAATTACAACATCGGAAAAAAACACAAACTAATCAATGCAATAAAAAAAACAATCAAACCAATCATAATAAACAATAATCAAAACAGACAAAAATAATCAATGCAATAAAACAAACAAAATAATCAAACCAATCATAATAAACAATAATCAAAACAGACAAAATAATCAAAACAATCAAAACCACCAAAACAATCAAAACATCCAACATAATCCCAACAAATAAAACAAACTATATAATCCAAGCAATCAGAACAAAGGAAACAAAATAATCACAACAAATAAAACAAACAAAATAATCACAACAATCACAACATAGGAAAAGATTCATAAATAATGAAAGCAATCAATGCAATCGGAACAAAAACAAAATCAAAACAAGCACAACAAACAAATTAATTGGTGCGGTGTTGCTTGGTTAATAGAGCTGGCGTGCCAGCAATTTAAGGGTTCCAGGTTCGATCCCTGCTTCCCCCATTCTAGTCACTACATATATATATATATGTATGTATATATATATATATATATATAATATATATATATATATATATATATATATATATATATTAAAAGCCATACATCACGAGAGAAGATGGCGTTGAATTTGAAACAGGAAGTTGACGTGCGACTTAAAGGAGTCGTCTGCACGCAAAGCTGCCGTCAGACGAAGAAAGCCGCGTGTTGCTCGGCGACATTCCGAGGAGCAAAAAGAATATGTGCAGCGATAACTGGGAGGCAGATTTGCCGCCATGATTATGCCGTCAGACGCCGCCGCCGCCACTTTGATGCGTGATCATAGCGTGGATGGCTGGGGAGCGTGCAGATAACACAGCAGCTCACGTCGCATCCACAACACCCGCCGCCCTGGAAACTCTGATGGAAATGTCAACGCCAGCGCAACGAGGTGGCCCCGTGGAGGACGGCCCTCAAACATCTTCTGCTGTCCACTTCCTGTGCAAACATACGCCCACAAACACGGCGGCGGGTTGTCCAAATGTCCACACCGGCCTCTCGTCTGCCGGTGTGGACTTCTTAAAGGCTAAAGGAGTCAAAATGAAAACTACATTTCCAAATGGATGCACTGCAAGGACCACTGCGCAGCATTTACTTATACGGCCCAATGCAAACAACCTTCCCTAGTCATGGTGCAAAAAAACTATTCAAAAATCCAACCAACACAAAATCACACAACACAACCTGATCATCTGCTATATCTTTCAACCTTAAAATGATGGCTTCTGGAAGTGTGCTACTGTCTCTCATGCTCATGTTAGCATGCTAACATTTTTTTTTACTAGCTTTTTAGATAATTTTGCATGTTTCCACTTACAAATAGTGTGTTTTGGGATTTCCTCATATACAATCCTATGCTATGGTAACATTAACATGCTAACCATTTATGCTAACATTTTATTTAATTTTGTATGTCTCTTATATTAGCATGCTAACATTAGTATGCCAAGGTTTTATGTTTGCTGTAAAGCTAAGTTTTGTATGTGTACACGTAAAATTAGCACATTTTCCACCTGTCGCCATCTTAGAAGTACGCTGAATTGTCCTATGTCATCATGTAGCATGCTAACATTTTATGCTATTTAAAAAAAATTTTTTTTTCTAATTTATATCTTTGAACCTAAAAATTATGGCTTTTAATGGCTTGGCGCCAACTGGAAGTGTGATACTGTCTATCACATTAGCATGCTCATGTTAGCATGCTAAAGTTTTTTTTTTTACTAGCTTTTTAGATAATTGTGCAAGTTTCCACTTACAAATAGTGTATTTTGGGATTCCCTCCTATCAATCACTCAATGTCAATCAATGTTTACTTATATAGCCCTAAATCACTAGTGTCTCAAAGGGCTGCACAAACCATAACACAAACCACTACGACATCATTGAACATGCTAACCCTGTATGCTAACATTTCATTTAATTTTGTATGTCTCTTGTATTAGCATGCTAATATTAGTATGCCAAGGTTTTATGCTCGCTGTAGAGCTAATTTTTGTATGTTTACACATAAAAGTTGCGCATTTTAATTCCTGGTGCCATTTTAGGAGTACGCTAACTTGTTCTATTAAAGTTTGTCTAAGTCTATGTCATGTAGTATGCTAATGTTTTATGCTAGCTTTTTTTTTTTTTAGCTAAATTTATATCTTTAAACCAAAAAATTATAGCTTTGGATGGCTTGGCGCCATCCGGAAGTATGCTAATGTCTCTCACATTAGCATGCTAACATGTTATGGTAGCTTTTAGCCAATTTTGCATGTTTATACCTTAAACTCATACATTTTGCTAATTGATGCCTACTTAGAAGTATGCTAACGTCTATCATAAGCGCATGGTATCCTTTTTTTTTTTTTTTTGCTAATTGTGTATGCTTGGTGCTATCTGGAAGTATGCTAACGTCTCTTGTTAAAATTCTAACATTGTATGGTAGTTGTTTTTTTTTAAGCACATTTTTATGTTTATACCCAAAAATCATGGATTTATACACTTGGCACCGTTTTTGAAGAATGCCGGTTCAGGGCACAGACCTTCAAAATTTCGATGAGAATTTTCTTTTTTTTAAATGTTCTTAATTAAAGCAACTAGCTTGTTAATTATGCTAACGTTAGCATGCTTTCACGATGTTAAATATCGAAATTCATAATTTTTCAGGTTTAAATAATCCCCAATTTGCTAAAAAAGCTAGTAAATAGTCTGATATTACCATGCTAACATTAGCATGCTAAGGTTTTATGCTAGCTGTAAAGCTAATTTTGTATGTTTACACGTAAAAATAGCGCATTTTAGAAGTACGCTAACTTGTTCTATGTCATCCTGTAGCATGCTAACGTTTTATGCTAGCTTTTTTTTCCAGCTAAATTTATATCTTTGAACCTAAAAATGATGGCTTGGCGCCCTCTGGAAGTGTGCTAATGTCTGTCACATTAGCATGCTCGTGCTAGTATGCTAACATGTTATGGTAGTTTTTTGCTAATTTTACATGTTTATACATAGATAGTACTTTATTGATTCCTTCAGGAGAGTTCCTTCAGGAAAATTAAAAATACCTTAAACCCATAAATTTTGCTGATTGACGCCTACTTAGAAGTATGCTAACGTCTATCATAAAATCATGTAATCCTTTCTTTTAGCTAACTGTGTATGTTTGACGTTTCCTGGAAGTATGCTAATGTCTCTTGTTAGCATGCTAACGTTGTATGCTAGTTTTTTTTTTAGCTAATTTTATACCCAAAAATCGTGGATTTGGACACTTGGCGCCACCTTTCAAGTATGCCGGCTACGAGGATCGGGGCACAGGTAGCGGGCCCATTAAAATGAGCTAGCTTGCTAATGATTTCCCAAGACTTCTGCACATAATTCCAAGTGGTTGCCCCGGCAACACATATAATATATCTCAGTGACAAACGTGACCACCGTTAAGGCCCGCCCACAAGGTTGGTGACCCTCCTTCTCAAAGACGCGAGAAGATGTTCAGGATTAGCATTTAGCTTCTGTCCTGCACCCGCCTCCCCCCTGCCCACCTTGCACGGGTGTAGCTGCCCTTCAAGCGTGCTGATGAATCACCCGTAAGGACGGCCGGAGCCTCCACCTGGAGGACGTGGCGTTTGTCCCCTGCTCTGAGACAAGGGGGGAAGGCTTCGTTGACGAAAAAAAGGTGCAAATAGCTCCGGGAGACGTGGCGAGAAAAGGAAGTCAAACATTTATCCAGGAGGAATACGTGTTAAGGGTGAAGTCACATGTTTTAATCACCGTGTGGGTGGTGGCAAAAGGTGAGATCATTAGGATTCTCCCTTTAGTCCTGGGACTGTCTAAAAAGGTGACTGGAACTCAAGTCGAACAATTTATTCTACAGTACGAACAGCAGGAATTCCTGCAGAGAGAGAGAATGAGATTTTAAGAGGTCGACGATAGGTGTCAAACTCGTTTTTAGTGAAACAGTCAATGTTTACACTTATAAATGTATCATAGTCCACTTACACATTATTCTTAATTACACTTTGGCAGATACAGGTGGAAAAAAATGCAGTCTTAAGAAACTCCCTTTAGTCCTGGGGCTGTCTAAAAAGGTGACTGGAACTTAAGTCGAACAATTTATTCTACAGTACGAACAGCAGGAATTCCTGCAGTGAGAGAGAATGAGATTTTAAGAGGTCGACGATAGGTGTCAAACTCGTTTTTAGTGAAAAAGTCAATAATTATACTTGTAAATGTATCATAGCCCACTTACACATTATTCTTAATTACACTTTGGCAGATACAGGTGGAAGAAAATGCAGTCTTAAGAACCTCCCTTTAGTCCTGGGGCTGTCTAAAAAGGTGACTGGAACTTAAGTCGAAAAATTTATTCTACAGTACGAACAGCAGGAATTCCTGCAGAGAGAGAGAATGAGATTTTATGAGGTCGACGACAGGTGTCAAACTCGGTTTTAGTGAAACAGTCAAAATGTATACTTATAAATGTATCATAGCCCACTTACACATTATTCTTACTTACACTTTGGCAGATACAGGTGGAAGAAAATGCAGTCTTAAGAACCTCTCTTTAGTCCTGGGGCTGTCTAAAAAGGTGACTGGAACTTAAGTTGAACAATTTATTCTAAATCACGAACAGCAGGAATTCCTGCAGAGAGAGAGAATGATATTTTATGAGGTCGACGACAGGTGTCAAACTCGGTTTTAGTGAAACAGTCAATATTTATACTTATAAATGTATCATAGCCCACTTACACATTATTCTTAATTACACTCTGGCAGATACAGGTGGAAGAAAATGCAGTTTTAAGAATCTCTCTTTAGTCCTGGGGCTGTCTAAAAAGTTGACTGGAACTTAAGTTGAACAATTTATTCTACAGTACGAACAGCAGGAATTCCTGCAGAGAGAGAGAGAATGAGATTTTAAGAGGTCGACGATAGGTGTCAAACTAGTTTTTAGTGAAACAGTCAAAATGTATACTTATAAATGTATCATGGCCCACTTACACATTAGTCTTACTTACACTTTGGCAAATACAGGTGGAAAAAAATGCATTCTTACGAACCTCCCTTTAGTCCTGGGGCTGTTTAAAAAGGTGACTGGAACTTAAGTCGAACAATTTATTCCACAGTACGAACAGCAGGAATTCCTGCAGAGAGAGAGAATGAGAGTTTAAGAGGTCGACGATAGGTGTCAAACTCGTTTTTAGTGAAACAGTCAATATTTATACTTATAAATGTATCATAGCCCACTTACACATTATTCTTAATTACACTTTGGTAGATACAGGTGGAAGAAAATGCAGTCTTAAGAACCTCTCTTTAGTCCTGGGGCTGTCTAAAAAGTTGACTGGAACTTAAGTTGAACAATTTATTCTACAGTACGAACAGCAGGAATTCCTGCAAAGAGAGAGAATGAGATTTTAAGAGGTCGACGATAGGTGTCAAACTCGCTTTTGGTGAAACAGTCAAAATGTATAGTTATAAATGTATCATAGCCCACTTACACATTATTCTTAATTACACTTTGGCAGATACAGGTGGAAAAAATGCATTCTTAAGAACCTCCCTTTAGTCCTGGGGTTGTCTAAAAAGTTGACTGGAACTTAAGTTGAACAATTTATTCCACAGTACGAACAGCAGGAATTCCTGCAAAGAGAGAGAATGATATTTTAAGAGGTCGACGATAGGTGTCAAACTCGCTTTTGGTGAAACAATCAAAATGTATAGTTATAAATGTATCATAGCCCACTTACACATTATTCTTAATTACACTTTGGCAGATACAGGTGGAAAAAATGCATTCTTAAGAACCTCCCTTTAGTCCTGGGGTTGTCTAAAAAGGTGACTGGAACTTAAGATAAATAATTTCTTCGACAGTACGAAAAGCAGGAATACCTGCAGAGAGAGAGAATGAGATTTTAAGAGGTCGACGATAGGTGTCAAACTCGTTTTTAGTGAAAAAGTCAATAATTATACTTGTAAATGTATCATAGCCCACTTACACATTATTCTCAATTACACTTTGGCAGATACAGGTGGAAGAAAATGCAGTCTTAAGAACCTCTCTTTAGTCCTGGGGCTGTCTAAAAAGTTGACTGGAACTTAAGTTGAACAATTTATTCCTCAGTACGAACAGCAGGAATTCCTGCAAAGAGAGAGAATGAGATTTTAAGAGGTCGACGATAGGTGTCAAACTCGTTTTTAGTGAAAAAGTCAATAATTATACTTGTAAATGTATCATAGCCCACTTACACATTATTCTCAATTACACTTTGGCAGATACAGGTGGAAGAAAATGCAGTCTTAAGAACCTCTCTTTAGTCCTGGAGCTGTCTAAAAAGTTGACTGGAACTTAAGTTGAACAATTTATTCTACAGTACGAACAGCAGGAATTCCTGCAGTGAGAGAGAATGATATTTTAAGAGGTCGACGATAGGTGTCAAACTCGTTTTTAGTGAAACAGTCAATATTTATACTTGTAAATGTATCATAGCCCACTTACACATTATTCTCAATTACACTTCGGCAGATACAGGAGGAAAAAATTCATTCCTAAGAACCTCCCTTTAGTCCTGGGGCTCTCTAAAAAGGTAACTGGAACTTAAGTTGAAGAATTTATTCTAAATCACGAACAGCAGGAATTCCTGCAAAGAGAGAGAATGAGATTTTAAGAGGTCGACGATAGGTGTCAAACTAGTTTTTAGTGAAACACTCAATGTTTACACTTATAAATGTATCATAGTCCACTTACACATTATTCTTAATTACACTTTGGCAGATACAGGTGGAAGAAAATGCAGTCTTAAGAACCTCTCTTTAGTCCTGGGGCTGTCTAAAAAGTTGACTGGAACTTAAGTTGAACAATTTATTCTACAGTACGAACAGCAGGAATTCCTGCAATGAGAGAGAATGAGATTTTAAGAGGTCGACGATAGGTGTCAAACTCGCTTTTGGTGAAACAGTCAAAATGTATAGTTATAAATGTATCATAGCCCACTTACACATTATTCTTAATTACACTTTGGCAGATACAGGTGGAAAAAATGCATTCTTAAGAACCTCCCTTTAGTCCTGGGGTTGTCTAAAAAGGTGACTGGAACTTAAGATAAATAATTTCTTCGACAGTACGAAAAACCGGAATACCTGCAGAGAGAGAAAATGAGATTTTAAGAGGTCGACGATAGGTGTCAAACTCGTTTTAAGTGAAACAGTCAATAATTATACTTGTAAATGTATCATAGCCCACTTACACATTATTCTTACTTACACTTTGGCAGATACAGGTGGAAAAAATGCATTCTTAAGAACCTCCCTTTTAGTCCTGGGGTTGTCTAAAAAGGTGACTGGAACTTAAGATAAATAATTTCTTCGACAGTACGAAAAACAGGAATACCTGCAGAGAGAGAAAATGAGATTTTAAGAGGTCGACGATAGGTGTCAAACTCGTTTTAAGTGAAACAGTCAATAATTATACTTGTAAATGTATCATAGCCCACTTACACATTATTCTTACTTACACTTTGGCAGATACAGGTGAAAAAAAATGCATTCTTAAGCATTCTTAGAAGCATACTTGTAAGTAGGCACCACATATCAAATTTATGAGTTGAAGGTATAATAAACATATACAATTTGCTAAAAACGACCATAACATTTTATGGTGGTAAGCTACATTTGTAGCCCGATGGAAACATGGCTGCCAATTTGAGTGTCACTGGGAGCAAGCTGCGTCTAGTGCTTTGCCCAAGGACTAAGGTGACAGAACCCGGATTGGTACCAGGCGTTAGCGCCTGAGTCCAACTGGAAGTAACCTTGAGGAAGTCCATGAGGACCAAAGCTAGTGAAGTCTGGGATGGATCTTCATGATGTTTGTTGTGTGGGACCAGGGACTTGGTCCAAGTTTCCTGTTGTTGACAAAGGACAAGGTTTCCTTCCTTGTTTCCTTTGCTCCCATTGTTGTGGGCCGTC
>NC_084625.1:2439495-2519495 GCF_033978795.1 Nerophis ophidion
AAATCTGCCCTCGGAGCTACTTTGAGGTTGGCTAATGAGTTCAGACAACTGGACGTCCGCGACTATCGCCTGTGATTGCAAATTACTCGTCAAAGCTGTCGGCAACCCGTTTCAACAGGACCTTGCCATGGTCTCGATCCAAAAACCGTCACTCAATTCGTCTCATTAAGAAGGCTTTAGATTGTCCGGGGCTCTGGGCACTGTAATCTTCCAGGCAACGAGATGGCAGATGAAGAAGCCAAATTGGGTTCATTTTCTCCCCAACCTGCCAAGACGATCCTCGGTCCTTCAACAAAAAAGGCGATTATCCAGTGAGAAGACAAATTCCCTCTTGTGAGCACCCTTGATTCCAATCTCTCTTCATCTGCAAACGCAACATCGCTGAAGAAAGCGCCCTAACGAAGGCACACTTCACTGATCTTGTTCGATTCCACAGCGGACATATTTCAGGTCTGCGCCGATGGCTGCACCTCGCAGGGAAGTCAGAGTCTGATCTCTGTCGGCTCTGTGGAAGGAGGCTGAACCATCTGAGCATTTGTGGTCTCAGATGTCCCGCCGTCAGCAACTCGTTCCAACAGGACCTTGCCATGGTCTCACTCGTCCCATTAAGAAACTTGCAGATGGTCCGGGTCTCTGGGCACTGTAATCTTGGGGTCAAGTTGAGTTCCTTTTCTCCCCAACTTGCCAAGACGATCCTGGGTCCTTCAACAATAAGACGGTTATCCGTCAAAAAGACAAATTCCACCCTTGAAAGCACCCTTGATTCAGATCTCTCTTCATCTGCAAACGCGACATCGCCGAAGAAAGCACCCTAACGAAGGTGCCATAACGACGGCGCCCTAACAGAGGCGTACCTTACTGATCTCGTTCGATTCCGGAGCGGACATAGTCCAGCTCTGCGCCGATGGCTGCACCTCGCAGAGGAAGTCATAGTCCGAGCTCTGTGGGCTCTGTGGAGGGAGGCCAAACCCTTTGAGAATTTGTGGCTCAGATGGCCCGCCGTCGGAAACCCGTTCCAACAAGACCTTGCCATGGTCTCATTCCAGAAAACTGTCGCCCTACTCGTCTCATTAAGAAGGCTGCAGATTGTTCAGGTCTCTGGGCACTGTAATCTTCGAGTCAATGAGATGGCAGATGAAGGGGCCAAATTGTGTTCCTTTCCTCCCAAACCTGCCAAGACGATCCTGCGTCCTTCAACAAAAAGGTGCTTATCCGGCGAGAAGACAAATTCCCCCCTTGCGAGCACCCTTGATTCCGATCTCTCTTCATCTACAAATGCAACATCGCCAAAGAAATCACCCTAATGAAGGCACAGATCTCTGATCTTGTTTGTCTCAGTAGCTGATGTATTCCAGCTCTCCGCCTGGCTGCACCTCGCAGGGAAGTCAGAGTTTGAGCTCTGTCGGCTCTGCAGAAGGAGGCTGAACCCCTGAGCATTTTTGGCCTCAGATGTCCCGCAAATGGCAACCTGTTCTAACAGTAGCTTGCCATGGTCTCACTCCAAAAAACTGTCACTCAACTCCTGTCATTAAGAAGACTGCAGATTGTCCGGGTCTCTGAGCACTGTAATTTTCTCCCCAACCTGCCACAACGATCCTCGGTCCTTCAACAAAAACGCGGTTACCCGGCGAAAAGACATATTCTCCCCTTGCAAGCATCCTCGATTCCGATTGCTCTTCAATTCCGTAGAAGACATATTCCAGCTCTCCGCCCATGGCTGCACCTCGCAAGGGACTCAGAGTCTGATCTCTGTCGGCTTTGCGGAAGTAGGCTGAACCCTCTGAGCATTTTTGGCCTCACATGTCCCGCCAATGGCAACCTGTTCTAACAGTAGCTTGCCATGGTCTCACTGCAAAAAACTGTCACTCAACTCGTCTCATTTAGAAGGGTGTGGATTGTCTGGGTCTATGGGCACTGTAATCTTCTCCCCAACCTGCCAAGGCAATCCTGGGTCCTTCAACAAAAACGCGGTTTCCCGGCAAAAAGACAAATTCCCCCCTTGCGAGCACTCTCGATTAGGATCTCTCTTCAATTCCGTAGAGGACACATTCCAGCTCTCCGCCCATGGCTGCACCTCGCAAGGAAGTCAGAGTCCGATCTCTGTTGGCTCTGCGGAAGTAGGCTGAACCCTCTGAGCATTTTTGGCCTCACATGTCCCGCCAATGGCAACCTGTTCTAACAGTAGCTTGCCATGGTCTCACTGCAAAAAACTGTCACTCAACTCGTCTCATTTAGAAGGGTGCGGATTGTCCGGGTCTATGGGCACTGTAATCTTCTCCCCAACCTGCCAAGGCAGTCCTGGGTCCTTCAACAAAAAGGCGTTTATCCGGTGAAAAGACAAATTCCCCCCTTGCGAGCACTCTCGATTACGATCCCTCTTCAATTCCATAGAGGACATATTCCAGCTCTCCGCCCATGGCTGCACCTTGCAAGGAAGTCAGAGTCCGATCTCTGTCGGCTCTGCGGAAGTAGGCTGAACCCTCTGAGCATTTTTGGCCTCAGATGTCCCGCCAATGGCAACCTGTTCTAACAGTAGCTTGCCATGGTCTCACTGCAAAAACTGTCACTCAACCCGTCTCATTTAGAAGACTGCGGATTGTCCGGGTCTATGGGCACTGTAATCTTCTCCCCAACCTGCTAAGGCAATCCTGGGTCCTTCAACAAAAAGGCGGTTTTCCGGTGAAAAGACAAATTCCCCCCTTGCGAGCATCCTCGATTACGATCTCTCTTCAATTCCATAGAGGACATATTCCAGCTCTCCGCCGATGGCTGCCCATCGCAGGGAAGTCAGAGTCCGATCTCTGTTGGCTCTGCGGAAGTAGGCTGAACCCTCTGAGCATTTTTGGCCTCACATGTCCCGCCAGTGGCAACCTGTTCTAACAGTAGCTTGCCATGGTCTCACTCCAAAAAACTGTCACTCAACTCGTCTCCTTTAGAAGGGTGCGGATTGTCCGGGTCTATGGGCACTGTAATTTTCTCCCCAACCTGCCACGACGATCCTGGGTCCTTCAACAAAAACGCGGTTACCCGGCGAAAAGACATATTCTCCCCTTGCAAGCATCCCCGATTCCGATTGCTCTTCAAATCCGTAGAAGACATATTCCAGCTTTCCGCCCATGGCTGCACCTCGCAAGGAAGTCAGAGTCCGATCTCTGTCGGCTCTGCGGAAGTAGGCTGAACCCTCTGAGCATTTTTGGCCTCATATGTCCCGCCAATGGCAACCTGTTCTAACAGTAGCTTGCCATGGTCTCACTGCAAAAAACTGTCACTCAACTCGTCTCATTTAGAAGGGTGCGGATTGTCCGGGTCTATGGGCACTGTAATCTTCTCCCCAACCTGCCACAACGATCCTGGATCCTTCAACAAAAATACGGTTATCCGGCGAAAAGACATATTCTCCCCTTGCGAGCATCCTCGATTCCGATTGCTCTTCAGTTCCGTAGAGGACATATTCCAGCTCTCCCGTCCATGGCTGCCCATCGCAGGGAAGTCAGAGTCCAATCTCTGTCGGCTCTGTGGAAAGAGGTTGAACCTTCTGCGCATTTGTGGCCCTAGATGTCCCGCCTTCAAAGCCTCCCGTTACCATCGCTCCTTTGGCCAGCTCCCCCCGCCCCCTTTTTAATTTTCCTGAAGGAACTCTCCTGAGGGAATCAATAGAGTACTATCTACCCACTTCTAGCTACAGGTCCATCCTCCGCCGCCTGAGTAATAATGGCAACAACCACATGTGCCGTTACTTCCAGTGTGTCTCTGATTTACTTCCCGCTGAGACAACACATCATCCTCCATCCCCTAACAAGTCCCGACATTCCAAAATGTCAAACGTAGTCGCTGGCAAACGTCTCATGTAAGAAGACAACGGGCAATAATGTCGGAACAAGCGAGGGGACGCTAGGGAGCGACGAGCTAAAGGTCATCCTTCTGTGATTACTGATACCTTCGCCCGGCAATTTCCTGTCCCTTTGTGGCCAATCAGAGGGGCCGCTTGGGGCCCTCTTACTCTGGACTTGAACTGGAGCGGGAGGACTTGTGATCCTGACACGTTTGTCAGAGGGCTGGAAAAACGACTTCACTTCAAAGTTAGAACGAGATTCCGGAAGTGAGAAAAGGTCGATATGTGAAGACAAACGGCAAGCTGTTGGTTTTGTAGTGAAGGCTGAGCAACATTTGCAGAGATGAAGGGAAGACGGACGCGATGTAGCAGTGGACGGGGTTGCAAGTTGAAAAGCCTGCAAAGAGCACACTGCTCAGGTTAAAACTCGCTCATTTGCATACAGTGTGCAATGTTTTTTCCCCGAGTGTTTTACTCCGGATTGACTGAAGTTGACACTTTATTAAATCTGTGTTGGAGTTTATTCCAAACGTGATTTATTCAAGACAGAAAATACTGGTTTGCACTTTAATAATGTCAATGTTCTTCAGGTATTTATTGTACACAATGTGCAACACGACACTTTTTGTTGACAAAAGTACTTTATTCAAGATGCATTTAAATTTGCACTTTAATAATATCAGGTGCATACATCGTGCAATGCTATATTTTTGTTTACAGATGTTTTTATTTCAAAACATAAGTTTTTGATAGAAAAAAAAGTGAAACTTATTATAAATTTCGGTAAATCTGCATTCATAGGTTTCTTTAAAAAATAAGTTTGAAAAGATTGCGAATTGATTATGTGATGAAGAAATTGGAGATTTTTTTTCAAGGTAAGTCCACAACATGATGATTGGAGAGCCAGCTAGTGGGTCCATGACCAGGACTTCTGTTTTGTTTGATCAGCCGTTTTACTGCCCTGTCACAGACACCAATTAAGGTACGTACATAAACTTTTATAACATATTTATGTGTAAATAACTCATTTCACAACATATATATCTGCGACTTATAGTATGTTGTGGCTTATATATGGAAATTGTAAAAAAAAAATTATATTTTGTGGGTGCGGCCTATATAACGGTGCGCTCTATAGTCCAGAAAATATTTTATATTTGTTCTAAAAAAAGGTTTACCTTTATAATTTTGCTCGGAGTAGTGTATGTTAATGTATGATATAAGTGTTGATGTTCCATATCGCCCTTCAAAGTAATATTTTTTGATGAAATAAAAGTCAATCTGGTTGGAATTTTCGTTAATTCTGTATTTATTGGTTTCTTTAAAAAAAAAAAGTTTGAAAAGATTGTGAATTGATGATTTGATGAAGAAATTGGAGATTTTATTATTTGCTGATGGGAGAGCCCGCTCACAGTCCATGACCATGACTTCTGTTTTGTTTGATCCGCCGTTTTACTGCCCTGTCACAGACACCAATTAAGGTACGTACATAAACTTTAAAAAAATATTTATGTGTAAATAACTCATTTCACAACATATATACCTGCGAATTATAGTCCGGTTCGGCTTATATTTGACATTTTTTATTTTTTATTATTTTTATTTTGTGGGTGCGGCTTATATAATGGTGCGCTCTATAGTCCAGAAAATATTTTATATTTGTTCTAAAAAAAAAGGTAAACCTTTATAATTTCGTTAGGAATAGTGTACGTTAATATAAGTGGTGATGTTCCATATCTCCCTTTAAACTAATATTTTTTTGGGAAGAAAAAAAAGCGAAACTTGCTATAAATTTAGGTAAATCTGCATTTATAGGTTTCTTTAAGAAATAAGTTTGAAAAGATTGCGAATTGATTATTTGGTGAAGAAATTGGAGATTTTTTTTTCATGTAAGTCCACGACATTCTGATTGGAGAGCCAGCTAGTGGGTCCATGACCATGACTTCTGTTTTGTTTGATCAGCCGTTTTACTGCCCTGTCACAGACACCAATTAAGGTACGTACATAAACTTTTATAACATATTTATGTGTAAATAACTCATTTCACAACATATATATCTGCGACTTTTAGTCCGTTGTGGCTTATATATGGAATTTGTAAAAAAAAAATTCTATTTTGTGGGTGCGGCTTATAAAACGGTGCGCTCTATAGTCCAGAAAATATTTTATATTTGTTCTAAAAAAAAAAGGTAAACCTTTATAATTTCGCTAGGAGTAGTGTATGTTAATGTATGATATAAGTGGTGATGTTCCATATCTCCCTTTAGACTAATATTTTTTTTAATAGAAAAAAAAGTGAAACTTGTTATAAATTTCGGTAAATCTGCATTTATAGGTTTCTTTAAAAAATAAGTTTGAAAAGATAGCGAATTGATTATTTGATGAAGAAATTGGAGATTTGTTTTTGGAGTAAGTCCACGACATACTGATTGAAGAGCCAGCTAGTGGGTCCATGACCATGACTTCTGTTTTGTTTGATCAGTCGTTTTACTGCCCTGTTACAGACACCAATTAAGGTACGTACATAAACTTTTAAAAAATATTTCTCTGTTAATAACTAATTTCACAACATATATATCTGCAACTTATAGTCCGTTGTGGCTTATATATGGAATTTGTAAAAAAAAAAATCTATTTTGTGGGTGCGGCTTATAAAACGGTGCGCTCTATAGTCCAGAAAATATTTTATATTTGTTCTAAAAAAAGGTTTACCTTTATAATTTTGCTCGGAGTAGTGTATGTTAATGTATGATATAAGTTTTGATGTTCCATATCGCCCTTCAAAGTAATATTTTTTTATTAAATAAAAGTCGATCTGGTTAGAATTTTCGTTAATTCTGTATTTATTGGTTTCTTTAAAAAAAAATGTTTAAAAAGATTGTGAATTGATTACTTGGTGAAGAAATTGGAGATTTTATTTTTTGCTGATGGGAGAGCCCGCCCACAGTCCATGACCATGACTTCTGTTTTGTTTGATCAGCCCTTTTACTGCCCTGTTACAGACACCAATTAAGGTACATACATAAACTTTAAAAAAATATTTCTGTGTAAATAACTAATTTCACAACATATATAATGCGACTTTTAGTCCGTTGTGGCTTATATATGGAATTTGTAAAAAAAAATTCTATTTTGTGGGTGCGGCTTATATAACGGTGCGCTCTATAGTCCAGAAAATAGCGTATTTTTGTTCTAAGAAAAGGTTTACCTTCATAATTTTGCTCGGAGTAGTGTATGTTAATGTATGATATAAGTGATTATGTTCCATATCGCCCTTCAAAGTAATATTTTTCGATCAAATAAAAGTCAAACTTGTTATAATTTTCGTTAATTCTGTATTTATTGGTTTCTTTAAAAAAAAAAGTTTGAAAAGATTGTGAATTGATTACTTGGTGAAGAAATTGGACATTTTATTTTTTGCTGATGGGAGAGCTCGCTCACAGTCCATGACCATGACTTCTGTTTTGTTTGATCAGCCGTTTTACTGCCCTGTCACAGACACCAATTAAGGTACGTACATAAACTTTAAAAAAATATTTATGTGTAAATAACTCATTTCACAACATATATATCTGCGACTTATAGTCCGTTGCGGCTTATATATGGAAATTGTAAAAAAAAAAATCTATTTTGTTGGTGCGGCCTATATAACGGTGCGCTCTATAGTCCAGAAAATATTTTATATTTGTTCTAAAAAAAGGTTTACCTTTATAATTTTGCTCGGAGTAGTGTATGTTAATGTATGATATAAGTGTTGATGTTCCATATCGCCCTTCAAAGTAATATTTTTTGATCAAATAAAAGTCAATCTGGTTGGAATTTTCGTTAATTCTGTATTTATTGGTTTCTTTAAAAAAAAAAGTTTGAAACGATTGTGAATTGATGATTTGATGAAGAAATTGGAGATTTTATTATTTGCTGATGGGAGAGCCAGCTAGTGGGTCCATGACCATGACTTCTGTTTTGTTTGATCAGCCGTTTTACTGCCCAGTCACAGACACCAATTAAGGTACGTACATAAACTTTTATAACATATTTATGTGTAAATAACTCATTTCACAACATATATATCTGCGAATCATAGTCCGGTTCGGCTTATATTTGACATTTTTTATTTTTTATTATTTTTATTTTGTGGGTGCGGCTTATATAATGGTGCGCTCTATAGTCCAGAAAATATTTTATATTTGTTCTAAAAAAAAAGGTAAACCTTTATAATTTCGTTAGGAATAGTGTACGTTAATATAAGTGGTGATGTTCCATATCTCCCTTTAAACTGATATTTTTTTGGGAAGAAAAAAAAAGCGAAACTTGTTATAAATTTAGGTAAATCTGCATTTATAGGTTTCTTTAAAAAATAAGTTTGAAAAGATTGCAAATTGATTATTTGGTGAAGAAATAGGAGATTTTTTTTCAGGTAATTCCACGACATTCTGATTGGAGAGCCAGCTAGTGGGTCCATGACCATGACTTCTGTTTTGTTTGATCCTCCGTTTTACTGCCCTGTCACAGACACCAATTAAGGTACATAAATAAACTTTTATAACATATTTCTGTGTAAATAACTCATTTAACAACATATATATCTGCGACTTATAGTCCGTTGCGGCTTATATATGGAAATTGTAAAAAAAAAAATCTATTTTGTGGGTGCGGCCTATATAACGGTGCGCTCTATAGTCCAGAAAATATTTTATATTTGTTCTAAAAAAAGGTTTACCTTTATAATTTTGCTCGGAGTAGTGTATGTTAATGTATGATATAAGTGTTGATGTTCCATATCGCCCTTCAAAGTAATATTTTTTGATCAAATAAAAGTCAATCTGGTTGGAATTTTCGTTAATTCTGTATTTATTGGTTTCTTTAAAAAAAAAAGTTTGAAAAGATTGTGAATTGATGATTTGATGAAGAAATTGGAGATTTTATTATTTGCTGATGGGAGAGCCAGCTAGTGGGTCCATGACCATGACTTCTGTTTTGTTTGATCAGCCGTTTTACTGCCCAGTCACAGACACCAATTAAGGTACGTACATAAACTTTTATAACATATTTATGTGTAAATAACTCATTTCACAACATATATATCTGCGAATCATAGTCCGGTTCGGCTTATATTTGACATTTTTTATTTTTTATTATTTTTATTTTGTGGGTGCGGCTTATATAATGGTGCGCTCTATAGTCCAGAAAATATTGTATATTTGTTCTAAAAAAAAAGGTATACCGTTATAATTTCGCTAGGAGTAGTGTATGTTAATGTATGATATAAGTGGTGATATTCCATATCTCCCTTTAGACTAATATTTTTTTTAATAGAAAAAAAAGTGAAACTTGTTATAAATTTCGGTAAATCTGCATTTATAGGTTTCTTTAAAAAAAAAGTTTCAAAAGATTGCGAATTGATTATTTGGTGAAGAAATTGGACATTTTATTTTTTGCTGATGGGAGAGCCCGCCCACAGTCCATGACCATGACTTCTGTTTTGTTTGATCCGCCGTTTTACTGCCCTGTTACAGACACCAATTAAGGTACGTACATAAACTTTTAAAAAATATTTATGTGTAAATAACTAATTTCACAACATATATATCTGCGACTTATAGTCCGGTTCGGCTTATATTTGAAATTTTTTATTTTTTATTATTTTTATTTTGTGGGTGTGGCTTATATAACAGTGCGCTCTATAGTCTAGAAAATATTTTATATTTGTTCTAAAAAAAGGTTTACCTTTTATAATTTTGCTCGGAGTAGTGTTTTTTAACGTATGATATAAGTGATGATGTTCCATATCGCCCTTCAAAGTAATATTTTTTGATCAAATAAAAGTCAATCTGGTTATAATTTTCATTAATTCTGTATTTATTGGTTTCTTTAAAAAAAAAAGTTTGAAAAGATTGTGAATTGATGATTTGATGAAGAAATTGGAGATTTTATTATTTGCTGATGGGAGAGCCCGCTCACAGTCCATGACCATGACTTCTGTTTTGTTTGATCGGCCGTTTTACTGCCCTGTCACAGACACCAATTAAGGTATGTACATAAACTTTTAAAAAATATTTCTGTGTAAATAACTACTTTCACAACATATATAATGCGACTTTTAGTCCGTTGCGGCTTATATATGGAATTTGTAAAAAAAAAAAAAAATATTTTCTGGGTGCGGCTTATATAACGGTGCACTCTATAGTCCAGAAAATATTTTATATTTGTTCTAAAAAAAGGTTTACCTTTATAATTTTGCTCGGAGTAGTGTATGTTAATGTATGATATAAGTGTTATTGTTCCATATCACCCTTCAAAGTGATATTTTTGGATCAAATAAAAGTCAAACTTGTTATAATTTTCGTTAATTCTGTATTTATTGGTTTCCTAAAAAAAAAGTTTGAAAAGATTGTGAATTGATTATTTGGTGAAGAAATTGGAGATTTTATTTTTTGCTGATGGGAGAGCCCGCTCACAGTCCATAACCACGACTTCTGTTTTGTTTGATCAGCCGTTTTACTGCCCTGTTACAGACACCAATTAAGGTACGTACATAAACTTTTAAAAAATATTTATGTGTAAATAACTCATTTCACAACATATATATCTGCGACTTATAGTCCGTTGTGGCTTATATATGGAATTTGTAAAAAAAAAAAATATTTTGTGGGTGTGGCTTATATAACAGTGCGCTCTATAGTCCAGAAAATATTTTATATTTGTTCTAAAAAAAGGTTTACCTTTATAATTTTGCTCGGAGTAGTGTATGTTAATGTATGATATAAGTGGTGATGTTCCATATCGCCCTTCAAAGTAATATTTTTCGATCAAATAAAAGTCAAACTTATTATAATTTTCATTAATTCTGTATTTATTGGTTTCTTTAAAAAAAAAAGTTTGAAAAGATTGTGAATTGATGATTTGGTGAAGAAATTGAACATTTTATTTTTTGCTGATGGGAGAGCCCGCTCACAGTCCATGACTTCTGTTTTGTTTGATCAGCCGTTTTACTGCCCTGTCACAGACACCAATTAAGGTACGTACATAAACTTTAAAAAAATATTTCTGTGTAAATAACTCATTTCACAACATATATATCTGCGACTTATAGTCCGTTGCGGCTTATATATGGAATTTGTAAAAAAAAAAATATATATTTTGTGGGTGCGGCTTATATAACGGTGCGCTCTATAGTCCAGAAAATATTTTATATTTGTTCTAAAAAAAGGTTTACCTTTATAATTTTGCTCGGAGTAGTGTATGTTAATGTATGATATAAGTGGTGATGTTCCATATCGCCCTTCAAAGTAATATTTTTTGATCAAATAAAAGTCAAATCTGTTATACATTTTTGTTAATTCTGTATTTATTGGTTTCTTTAAAAAAAAAAGTTTGAAAAGATTGTGAATTGATTACTTGGTGAAGAAATTGGAGATTTTATTTATTGCTGATGGGAGAGCCCGCTCACAGTCCATGACCATGACTTCTGTTTTGTTTGATCAGCCGTTTTACTGCCCTGTTACAGACACCAATTAAGGTATGTACATAAACTTTTAAAAAATATTTCTGTGTAAATAACTAATTTCACAACATATATATCTGCGACTTATAGTCCGTTGTGGCTTATATATGGAATTTGTAAAAAAAAAATTCTATTTTGTGGGTGCGGCTTATAAAACGGTGCGCTCTATAGTCCAGAAAATATTTTATATTTGTTCTAAAAAAAGGTTTACCTTTATAATTTTGCTCGGAGTAGTGTATGTTAATGTATGATATAAGTGATGATGTTCCATATCGCCCTTCAAAGTAATATTTTTTGATCAAATAAAAGTCAATCTGGTTAGAATTTTCGTTAATTCTGTATTTATTGGTTTCTTTAAAAAAAAAAGTTTGAAAAGATTGTGAATTGATTACTTGGTGAAGAAATTGGAGATTTTATTTTTTGCTGATGGGAGAGCCCGCCCACAGTCCATGACCATGACTTCTGTTTTGTTTGATCAGCCGTTTCACTGCCCTGTCACAGACACCAATTAAGGTATGTACATAAACTTTTAAAAAATATTTCTGTGTAAATAACTAATTTCACAACATATATATCTGCGACTTATAGTCCGTTGTGGCTTACATATGGAATTTGTAAAAAAAAAAATTCTATTTTGTGGGTGCGGCTTATATAACAATGCGCTCTATAGTCCAGTAAATATTGTATATTTGTTCTAAAAAAAGGTTTACCTTTCTAATTTTGCTCGGAGTAGTGTATGCTAATGTATGATATAAGTGTTGATGTTCCATATCGCCCTTCAAAGTAATATTTTTTTATTAAATAAAAGTCGATCTGGTTAGAATTTTCGCTAATTCTGTATTTATTGGTTTCTTTAAAAAAAAAGTTTGAAAAGATTGTGAATTGATTACTTGGTGAAGAAATTGGACATTTTATATTTTGCTGATGGGAGAGCCCGCTCACAGTCCATGACCATGACTTCTGTTTTGTTTGATCAGCCGTTTCGCTGCCCTGTCACAGACACCAATTAAGGTATGTACATAAACTTTTAAAAAATATTTCTGTGTAAATAACTAATTTCACAACATATATATCTGCGACTTATAGTCCGTTGTGGCTTATATATGGAATTTGTAAAAAAAAAAATTCTATTTTGTGGGTGCGGCTTATATAACAATGCGCTCTATAGTCCAGAAAATATTGTATATTTGTTCTAAAAAAAGGTTTACCTTTCTAATTTTGCTCGGAGTAGTGTATGCTAATGTATGATATAAGTGTTGATGTTCCATATCGCCCTTCAAAGTAATATTTTTTTATTAAATAAAAGTCGATCTGGTTAGAATTTTCGTTAATTCTGTATTTATTGGTTTCTTTAAAAAAAAAAGTTTGAAAAGATTGTGAATTGATGATTTGATGAAGAAATTGGAGATTTTATTATTTGCTGATGGGAGAGCCCGCTCACAGTCCATGACCATGACTTCTGTTTTGTTTGATCAGCCGTTTTACTGCCCTGTTACAGACACCAATTAAGGTATGCACATGAACTTTAAAAAAATATTTATGTGTAAATATCTAATTTCCTAACATATATATCTGCGATTTATAGTCTGGTGCGGCTTATATATGGAACTAATTATTATTTTTTTTTATTATTTTGTGGGTGCGGCTTATATATGGAACTAATTATTATAATTTTTTATTATTTTGTGGGTGCGGCTTATATATGGAACTAATTATGATTCTTTTTTATTATTTTGTGGGTGCGGCTTATATATGGAACTAATTATGATTCTTTTTTATTATTTTGTGGGTGCGGCTTATATATGGAACTAATTATGATTCTTTTTTATTATTTTGTGGGTGCGGCTTATATATGGAACTAATTATTATTATTTTTAATTATTTTGTGTGTGCGGCTTATATAACGGTGCGCTTTATAGTCCAGAAAATATTATATATTTGTTGTAAAAAATAAGGTATACCTTTTATAATTTTGCTAGGAGTAGTGTGTTATGATCCGCCGCCCGGATCAAATATTGTTTTGGTTTTTGAGTCCTTTTGTGTTTCCTGTTGGTTTTTGGACTCTTCCGATCCCTGGGTTGGCTCTTATTTGCCTTTTTGCCATGGTTTCTCATTCGTTCCACCTGATCCTGTGGTAATTGTTTCACTTCATTATTTAAGCCTATCTACTCCCTTCATTCAGTCTGGATCTTTTGTTTGCGGTAAACAACTTTCACGAGACATTCCTGTTTTCCACGCAAAGTTTAGCTTCAGCTTCCCGTGCGTCCGGCACGTACATTTGGACTCTTTACTCACTGCTAAGTTTAGCTTTAGCTTTCCGTGCGTTCTGCATGCGTTTTATTTTCTGTCACGAGGTGTGCGTTTTGTCACCCCAAGATGCAAAAGGACCAGACGGGCAGGAATAGCAGGTAAGAGCTTGATCATCTTGCCGATTGCATTGTACCATATGTCCCGGCAAGAAATCTGGCTTCAAAGGACTCCGGCTTATTAGTGATTCCTAGAGCCCAAAAAAAGTCTGCGGGCTATAGAGCGTTTTCTGTTCGGGCTCCAGTACTCTGGAATGCCCTCCCGGTAACAGTTCGAGATGCTACCTCAGTAGAAGCATTTAAGTCTCACCTTAAAACTCATTTGTATACTCTAGCCTTTAAATAGACCTCCTTTTTAGACCAGTTGATCTGCCGCTTCTTTTCTTTTTTCTCCTATGTCCCACTCTCCCTTGTGGAGGGGGTCCGGTCCGATCCGGTGGCCATGTACTGCTCGGCTGTGTATCGGCTGGGGACATCTCTGCGCTGCTCAACCGCCTCCGCTTGGGATGGTTTCCTGTGGACGGGACTCTCGCTGCTGTGCTGGATCCGCTTTGGACTGGACTCTCGCGACTGTGTTGGATCCATTATGGATTGAACTTTCCCAGTATCATGTTAGACCCGCTCGACATCCATTGCTTTCCTCCTCTCCAAGGTTCTCATAGTCATCATTGTCACCGACGTCCCACTGGGTGTGAGTTTTTCCTTGCCCTTATGTGGGCCTACCGAGGATGTCGTGGTGGTTTGTGCAGCCCTTTGAGACACTAGTGATTTAGGGCTATATAAGTAAACATTGATTGATTGATTGATTGATATCGCCCTTCAAAGTAATATTTTTCGATCAAATATAAGTCAAACTTGTTATAATTTTCATTAATTCTGTATTTATTGGTTTCTTTAAAAAAAAAAAGTTTGAAAAGATTGTGAATTGATGATTTGGTGAAGAAATTGGACATTTTATTTTTTGCTGATGGGAGAGCCCGCTCACAGTCCATGACCATGACTTCTGTTTTGTTTGATCAGCCGTTTTACTGCCCTGTTACAGACACCAATTAAGGTATGCACATGAACTTTAAAAAAATATTTATGTGTAAATATCTAATTTCCTAACACATATCTGCGACCTATAGTCCGGTGCGGCTTATATATGGAACTAATTATTGTTATTTTTAATTATTTTGTGGGTGCGGCTTATATAACGGTGCGCTTTATAGTCCAGAAAATATTATATATTTGTTGTAAAAAATAAGGTATACCTTTTATAATTTTGCTAGGAGTAGTGTGTTATGATCCGCCGCCCGGATCATATATTGTTGTGGTTTTTGAGTCCTTTTGTGTTTCCTGTTGGTTTTTGGACTCTTCCGATCCCTGGGTTGGCTCTTCCTTATTTGCTTTGTTGCCATGGTTTCTCATTTGTTCCACCTGAAATCCTGTATTCAAGTTGAATTAGTGGACTTAGTCCTGCCAGGGGACAGTCAGGGTGCATATTTAATCACGTGACTCCAGAATAGAGCGACCGCAGGAAGCAGCCTTGGGAAACCGTGGTCACGGGCGCCGGACCGGAAGGAAAGCGTGCAGTGAGTCGGGGGGGATTTGGGCCGGCAGCCTGGACCTGCCCTCGGTCCAGGTCACGGCAGGCTGACTTGGCAACGCCCCTTATGGTTTTTCTGTTTTCATCACTGGGGACGATGTACGCTAACACCTCCTGGCCTGCGCGTCGCAGCGAGTTAGCACCTTGTCCGGGTCTGACAGGCCGCAGGTGAACGTGCGAGCAGAGCCGTCAAGATGCGCTAAAAGCGGCGACTTAAAACACGACGTCATCGTCACCCCGCACAACGCCACACCTGCGGAGCGCGATAAGAAAGGCGGGTCGGCGGAAAATCAGCCGGCATCTGCCAGCGTCCTTCAAGTCGCTGAAATAAGAAAAAGGAGAAAAAAAAAGACTTTAGCATTTTAATCCCGAGAAAGGTCAGGTTTGTCCTTTTTAAATGAAAGCTAAGTGACAACATTCACATTCATTATTCTCAGTCTGCAGGCTTTTCTCGCCGCTTTGCCGCTTGAATTATTCATGGCGTGTTGTGCTGCTCGGCAGGAACACCAAACTTTCATGAAAAGTCACGCGCTAAATATTCAAATAGCGGCAAATACGGTCGTGCTCGCGTTGCGACTTTTACTACCGATGTGCTAACCCCGACAGCGGCGAAGTTGTCACGTTGTGGAAATGCTAAATAAAAAGACAATACAATAAATCCTTTTCAGTTGAATAAACTGAAATAATAAACTGAAAAAATGACCCAACTCTCTCCTTTGAGGCACACATTAAAAGCGTTACTAAAACGGCCTTCTTTCATCTCCGTAATATCGCTAAAATTCGCTCCATTTTGTCCACTAAAGACGCTGAGATCATTATCCATGCGTTTGTTACGCCTCGTCTCGATTACTGTAACGTATTATTTTGGGGTCTCCCCATGTCTAGCATTAAAAGATTACAGTTGGTACAAAATGCGGCTGCTAGACTTTTGACAAGAACAAGAAAGTTTGATCACATTACGCCTGTACTGTATATACCTTTATATACATATATACATACATATATACCTATACTGTATATACCTTTATATACATATATACATACATATATACCTATACTGTATATACCTTTATATACATATATACATACATATATACCTATACTGTATATACCTTTACATACATATATACATACATATATACCTATACTGGCTCACCTGCACTGGCTTCCTGTGCACTTAAGATGTGACTTTAAGGTTTTACTACTTACGTATAAAATACTACACGGTCTAGCTCCAGCCTATCTTGCCGATTGTATTGTACCATATGTCCCGGCAAGAAATCTGCCTTCAAAGGACTCCGGCTTATTAGTGATTCCCAAAGCCCAAAAAAAGTCTGCGGGCTATAGAGCGTTTTCCGTTCGGGCTCCAGTACTCTGGAATGCCCTCCCGGTAAAAGTTCGAGAGGCCACCTCAGTAGAAGCATTTAAGTCTCACCTTAAAACTCATTTTTATACTCTAGCCTTTAAATAGACTCCCTTTTTGGACCAGTTGATCTGCCGTTTCTTTTCTTTTTCTCCTATGTCCCACTCTCCCTTGTGGAGGGGGTCCGGTCCGATCCGGTGGCCATGTACTGCTCGCCTGTGTATCGGCTGGGGACATCTCTGCGCTGCTGATCCGCCTCCGCTTGGGATGGTTTCCTGCTGGCTCCGCTGTGAACGGGACTCTCGCTGCTGTGTTGGATCCGCTTTGGACTGGACTCTCGCGACTGTGTTGGATCCATTGTGGATTGAACACTCACAGTATCATGTTAGACCCGCTCGACATCCATTGCTTTCCTCCTCTCCAAGGTTCTCATAGTCATCATTGTCACCGACGTCCCACTGGGTGTGAGTTTTTCCTTGCCCTTATGTGGGCCTACCGAGGATGTGGTAGTGGTTTGTGCAGCCCTTTGAGACACTAGTGATTTAGGGCTATATAAGTAAACATTGATTGATTGATTGATAAACTGCAAAAACAAGTTACCGTATTTCCTTGAATTGCCGCCGGGGCGCTAATTCATTTAAAACCTCTTCTCACTCCGCCGTTTACCAAAGGCATGCGGTAAATTTAAGCCTGCGCTTATAAATTTGAGTGTGATGTAAGGATACCATCATGAAAAGCACATTTAATAAGAAAACACGTTATTATGGTCTTACCTTTACTTATAAATGAAGTCCATGCGCAGCTCCTTCTGATCAAAAGCATCGATAACGTGTTTATAGAAGTGAAGTTAATTATATAGCGCTTTTTCTCTAGTGACTCAAAGCGCTTTACATAGTGAAACCCAATATCTAAGTTACATTCAAAGCAGTGTGGGTGGCACTGGGAGCAGGTGGGTAAAGTGCCTTGCCCAAGGACACAACAGCAGTGACTAGGATGGCAGAAGCGGGAATCGAACCTGCAACCCTCAAGTTGCTGGCGCGGCCACTCTACCAACCGAGCTAAACCGCCCCAAGTCTTCCTTATCTTTCTTCAGTTTTAAAAGTCTCTCCGTCTCTATGGAGATCTTCCTTTACTACCTCCTGCTTCGATTGAAAGTCCAGTTTAGAAAAGTGTTTTATTTTAGATATGTAATCCTCCATGTTAAAAGTGCAAGCGAGAGGAACAAATAAACAATCGCTGCTTGTTGTCACTTCTTCTGCAGCTGAGTAGTCGCAAGAAGGATCACTAGCGCCCTTAATGACTCATATTTGACACACGCAGCTACGGTGTATTAATAAAACATAGCTGCTTACTGTTTTTTTTTTAGCATATTCAATAGCTTGGATCTTAAATCCTACTGAATAGCTCTTAATCTTTTTCCCTTTATGCGATTTCAAATGATTGAAATCAGCCTCCTCCGTTTTGAAAATGATGACAGGTGAAGTGTCACTCGTGACGTGACGAGTTTGACCCGGAGGAAATTCTAGGCATATGCTAATTATTTGGCGAAACGAGTTTGACCCGACGTTAATCATGAGCCGGCAGTAATGCTAAGCATACGCTAATTATTTTGAGATGTATCGCGGGTTTGTCTCTTTGCGATATAGAAAATGACCATATGGTAATATTTTAGTATATGTTCACACGCAGGACTTTTAGCTGCAGGCGTACACTTCACTTTCCTCGCTCTTTCCTTTCTCTTCTTCTCGCAGACAAGCAGGCGCACATTCTTACGTACGTCACAAACTTTTCACCTCACACGTCACATACACGCCCTCGGAGGGCAGAGAGGTAGCGGCGTGGCTAACGTTAGCTGCTAACGTAGCCGTACGAGAGAAAGAAGGTGCGGATCTGGTAACAAATGATGGAATACTTAATTCCCGATAAAACCAGCACGGCTTCAAGTGGGAATATGTCCAACAGACAACCGTAATTTGTCAAAAGCGTTGCTATAAAAAAAGTAGCATTCATGCTAATATGTAGCATCATTTGTAAAGTCACTCGCTAGAGAATGAAGGGAATTTCATAACCTTAGTAACATAACACATAGTGAAGGACGAATACTATTCGATTTCCTATTATGCAACTCATTTTTATTTGACACTTAAAATATCTCTGACAATCTTTCAATTTATATTTTGGAAATGACATGAATGTTTGTGCCATTGCTTAATTACTTTAATAAATACACTTTTGGTCAATTGACTTAGTTGTGATTTCCCTCTCTGCATGAAAGTTTCAAAGTAGCATACATGAATGCAGTATCAATCCATGTAGACACATAGAATCATCATACTACTGTGATTATATGTATCCTATGTTCATTCATGGCCAAGGCACAGTATCGTAATATATATCGCGATATGGCCTAAAAATATCGCGATATTAAAAAAAGGCAAAATCGCCCTACATCAGACCTCAACAAAACTTCTGGAGCTTCTGTTTCTTCATGCTGTTTTTACACGTAGCAGTAAATTTGACCAGTAGAGGGGGACAACACTACACCTTAGGTTTAATTGTGTTGAGTCACATTCATTGTGTGCAATGTGTGCTGTGGGTGTTGTTTCATTTCTACATGCGTAAACATGCTTTATTGTGTGTATAAACTAAAACTAAACCCGTCACACCGCGGTGAGGGAAGTCTTGTCTTGGTTTTTTTCTGTCTTGTGATTTGCATATTTTATTTTGAAAAGCAACTACTCTTGTTTCAGATCAGGGGCTCTTCCTCTTGTGTCACCAGTCTGACGTCATCCCTGACCCTTGATTGTTTCCACCTGTTTGCCATTACCTTCATGTTCTATTTAAGCTCATGCCTCCCCTCGTCCTGTGCCAGATCGTCTCCAGCTTTTCCATGCCTTGCTTCTTCCCACGTTTACTTCCTCGGAACAAGAAAACTCTTGCTGTAATTTTGAATTTTACTTTTTTTCTCCTTTTGAGCAACTTTTGTTATTCGAGCCTTCGTCCAACCTGTTTGGTGAGTTTTTGTATTTTTCTAACTTCCTTTTCTTCCTCAAAGATTGAGTGATTTTTTTTGTTTATCTTTATTGAGTGTTAAGTTATAGCCTTTTTTTGTTCTTCCTCCTGTTGGAGCGCTTTGTGTTATTTTTTTATAGTAGATCCAACTTTAATTGTAGTTCGTCCTTTTGTTCGTTTATCCCTCCTATTATTGGAGTGATTATTGGTTTATCTCTTTCCGGAATTATTTCCGCGGATTTTGTTAATCGTTAAAGGCCTGAGATGTTCTTATTTAAACGGGGATAGCAGGTCGATTCTAGGTGTCATACTTCATCATTTTGCGATATTGCCATCGACGATAAAGTTCGCAACTTTTGGTCGCTAATAAAAAAGCCTTGCCTGTACCGGAAGTAGCAGACGATGTGCGCGTGACGTCACGGGTTGTGGAGCTCCTCACATCCTCACATTGTTTACAATCATGGCCACCAGTAGCGAGAGCGATTCGGACCGAGAAAGCGACAATTTGCGAAAGATTTGTGGATGAGGAAAGTTAGAGTGAAGCGCAAAAAAAAAAAAGGCAACGGCTCCAGACGAAGGCAGTGTGAACGAGTCAGATGTTATTAGACACATCTACTAGGATATTTCTGGAAAATCCCTTATCTGCTTATTGTGTCACTAATATTTTAGTGAGATTATAAAGTCATACCTGAAAGTCGTAGGGTTGGGTGAACGCCAGTGTCTCCGAGAGGAGCCAAGATCATAGCTGCCTTTTTGACAGCTGCAGGAGGAGGTCGCATAATCCACTCAAGTCTCCAGTAAGAGCCGACTTAATATCACAATTTTCCCCTCCAAAAACGTGTTGGTTGACGTAGAGAAACATGTTCGCTTGATCGCTCTTTGTTAAAGCTTCACAACAAAGAAACACCGGCAGTGTCTCGGTTGCTAAAGGCAGCCGCAACCCACCGCTTTCCACCAACAGCATTCTTCTTTGACGTCTCCATTATTAATTTAAACAAGATACCTCGCGGGAAATTTCAAAATGTAATTTAGTGAACTAAAGCGGCCGTATTGGCATGTGTTGCAATGTTAATATTTCATCATTGATATATAAACTATCAGACTAGTGGCTTTCAGTTGGCCTTTAAGTGCGTAATACCCTGGCTCTGGAAGTTTAAAAAGTTGTTTCAAAATAAAAGCTTTATTAGAACCTCATCTCTGCATCTGAGTCCACTCCTTATTCCAAGTCCTGACAAAACCTTTATATTTTATTTATGTAAAATACACAATGGACGTTATACTTTTGCATTGTTTACTTTATGTTTATATTTTCAGTCTTGCAAACCTAAATAAAGGAAGTGGTGTCAAGAAATAAAACTGAGGACGGCAAATCATTCAAAAGAAGAAACAAAACCTCTGGAGCTTCTGTTTCTTCATGCTGTTATTAAATGTAGCACTAAATTTGACCAGTGGAGGGCGACAACACGACACCGTAGGTTTAATAGTGATGAGCCACTTTCATTGTGTGCAATGTTGTTTCATTTCTACATGTGCAAACATCGGTAGTTTATCGTGTGAATAAAATAACACTAAACAGTCTATTTTATTTATGTAAAATACACAATGGACATCATATTTTCGCATTTTCTTCATGCTGTTATTACATGTAGCAGTAAATTTGACCAGTAGAGGGGGACAACACTACACCTTAGGTTTAATTGTGTTGAGTCACATCCATTCTGTGCAATGTGTGCTGTGGGTGTTGTTTAATTTCTACATGCGTAAATATATGTAGTTTATTGTGTGAATAAACTAACACTAAACCTTTATTATTATTTTTTTTAACGTAAAATAAAAAATGGACGTTTTACTTTCGCATTGTTTATTTTATGTTTATATTTTCAGTCTTGCAAACTTAAATAAAGGAAGTGGTGTCAAGAAATAAAACTGAGGATGGCAAATAATCCAAAAAAATAAACATCAGACCTCAACAAAACTTCTGGAGCTTCTGTTTCTTCATGTTGTTATTACTCGTAGCACTAAATATGACCAGTAGAGGGCAACAATGTGACACCTTAGGTTTAATAGTGATGAGCCACTTTCATTGTGTGCAATGTTGTTTCATTTCTACATGTGCAAACATCGGTAGTTTATCGTGTGAATAAAATAACACTAAACAGTCTATTTTATTTATGTAAAATACACAATGGACATCATATTTTCGCATTTTCTTCATGCTGTTATTACATGTAGCAGTAAATTTGACCAGTAGAGGGGGACAACACTAAACCTTAGGTTTAATTGTGTTGAGGCACATCCATTCTGTGCAATGTGTGCTGTGGGTGTTGTTTAATTTCTACATGCGTAAATATATTTAGTTTACTGTGTGAATAAACTAACACTAAACCTTTATTATTATTTTTTTTAAACGTAAAATAAAAAATGGACGTTTTACTTTTGCATTGTTTATTTTATGTTTATATTTTCAGTCTTGCAAACTTAAATAAAGGAAATGGTGTCAAGAAAAAAAACTGAGGATGGCAAATAATCCTAAAGAATAAACATCAGACCTCAACAAAACTTCTGGAGCTTCTGTTTTTTCATGTTGTTATTACACGTAGCACTAAATTTGTCCAGTAGAGGGCAACAATGTGACACCTTAGGTGTAATAATGATGAGTCACTTTCATTGTGTGCAATGTTGTTTAATTTCCGCATGCACAAACATCTGTAGCTTATTGTGTGACTAGCCTAAAACTAAACTTTTATATTTTATTTATGTAAAATACACAATGGAGGTTATACTTTTGCATTGTTTACTTTATGTTTATATTTTCAGTCTTACAGACGTAAATAAAGGAAGTGGTGTCAAGAAATAAAACTGAGGACGGCAAATAATTCAAAAGAAGAAACAAAACTTCTGGAGCTTCGGTTTCTTCCTGCTGTTGACTATCTGTCTAGCTGCACACGCAGAATAATGAACGTATTGACTGTGCTTCGTGAAAGCCATATCCGTTAACGCCGATGCTAATTTGCTGCCCTCGACGCCAATTTGCGAGCTATCAAGAGACCAGAAAAGAGGAAGGCAGTTTCCAATCCCGCCGTACCGCAGCCAGCCATCCCTGAAAACGATGCGTGCGGGTCATAAACCTCGGGTTTCCAGTCTGGCCCCGCAAACAAGCCCAAAAGTTTTGACCTTTATGCAGATCCTAAATCAGGCGGAGGAGCCGTTAAAGCGTTAACAAGCTGGCCGGTAAACAGGCCATTAAAAGCCCCGCCTCCTCCCGTAGGGCTTTCTCGGCCTCCGGGGGCCAACGTGGCTCTTAATGAGGCGGAAAATGAAAAAAGGTTCAAGCTTGTTACCATGAAGGGCTTGCTCGTGCTTCACCTGACTTCAGACGTCGAGGCAAAGAAGCATTTCAGAGTCCGCCGCTCTCAGCTTCCTGTTCAACAACGCCAGCTGGAGTTTTGTTCAATTAGTCACACTTGAAAGAAGGTCATGGAAATAAAATCTCCAATTTCTTCAACCAAAAAAAAATCGATATTTTCTAACTTTTTGTAGGAAACCAATAAATACAGAGTTACCGAACTTTGAAACAAGTTTCAAACTTTTATTTGATAAAAAATATCAGTACAAACACTGCGAGCAACTATATTATATAGTATACCTTTTATTTTTACCACAAATATACAATATTTTCTGGACTATTAAACGCACCGTTATATAAGCCGCAACCACAAAATAAAAATAAAAAAATAATTCCATATATAAGCCGCAGCGGACTATAAGTCGCAGATATATATGTTGTGAAATGAGTTATTGACACAGAAATATTTTATAAAAGTTTATATACATACCTTAATTGGTGTCTGTAACCGGGCAGTAAAACGGCTGATCAAACAAAACAGAAGTCATGGTCATGGACCCACTAGCTGGCTCTCTAATCAGAGTGTCGTGGATTTACCTGAAAATAAAATCTCCAATTTATTCAACCAAAAAAAAATCTATATTTTCTAACTTTTTGTAGGAAACCAATAAATACAGAGTTACAGAAGTTTGAAACAAGTTTCAAACTTTTATTTGATAAAAAAAATATCAGTTTGAAGGGAGATATTGAACACCACCACTTATATCGAGCAACTATATTATATAGTATACCTTTTATTTTTACCACAAAAATACAATATTTTCTGGACTATTAAACACACCGTTATATAAGCCGCAACCACAAAATAAAAAAATAAAAATAATTCCATATATAAGCCGCACCGGACTATAAGTCGCAGATATATATGTTGTGAAAAGAGTTATTGACACAGAAATATTTAATAAAAGTTGATGTACGTACCTTAATTGGTGTCTGTAACCGGGCAGTAAAACGGTTGATCAAACAAAACAGAAGTCATGGTCATGGACCCACTAGCTGGCTCTCTAATCAGAGTGTCGTGGATTTACCTGAAAATAAAATCTCCAATTTCTTCAACAAAAAAAAAATCTATATTTTCTAACTTTTTGAAAGAAACCAATAAATACAAAGTTACCAAACTTTGAAACTAGCTTCAAACTTTTATTTGATAAAAAATATCAGTTTGAAGGGAGATATTGAACACCACCACTTATATCATACATTTACATACACTGCGAGCAACTATATCATATAGTATACCTTTTATTTTTACCACAAATATACAATATTTTCTGGACTATTAAACGCACCGTTATATAAGCCACAACCACAAAATAATAATAAATAAAAAAAATCAATATATAAGCCGCAGCGGACTACAAGTCGCTAATATATATGTTGTGAAATGAGTTATTGACCCAGAAATATTTTATAAAAGTTTATATACGTACCTTAATTGGTGTCTGTAACCGGGCAGTAAAACGGCTGATCAAACAAAACAGAAGTCATGGTCATGGACCCACTAGCTGGCTCTCTAATCAGAGTGTCGTGGATTTACCTGAAAATAAAATCTCCAATTTCTTCAACAAAAAAAATCTATATTTTCTAACTTTTTGAAAGAAACCAATAAATACAGAGTTACAGAAGTTTGAAACAAGTTTCAAACTTTTATTTGATAAAAATAATATCAGTTTGAAGGGAGATATTGAACACCACCACTTATATCATACATTTACATACACTGTGAGCAACTATATTATATAGTATACCTTTTATTTTTACCACAAATATACAATATTTTCTGGACTATTAAACGCACCGCCATATAAGCCGCAACCACAAAATAATTAAAAAAAATAATTCCATATATAAGCCGCACCGGACTATAAGTCGCAGATATATATGTTGTGAAATAAGTTATTTACACATAAATATATTATAAAAGTGTATGTACATACCTTAATTGGTGTCTGTAACCGGGCAGTAAAACGGCTGATCAAACAAAACAGAAGTCATGGTCATGGACCCACTAGCTGGCTCTCTAATCAGAGTGTCGTGGATTTACCTGAAAATAAAATCTCCAATTTCTTCAAGAAAAAAAAAAATCTATATTTTCCAACTTTTTGAAAGAAACCAATAAATACAGAGTTACAGAAGTTTGAAACAAGTTTCAAACTTTTATTTGATAAAAAAAATATCAGTTTGAAGGGAGATATTGAACACCACCACTTATATCATACATTAAACATACACTGCGAGCAACTATATTATATAGTATACCTTTTATTTTTACCATAAATATACAATATTTTCTGGACTATAAAACGCACCGTTATATAAGCCGCAACCACAAAATAAAAATAATAATAAAAATTGTTATTCCATATATGAGCCGCACCGGACTATAAGTCGCAGATATATATGTTGTGAAATGAGTTATTGACACAGAAATATTTTATAAAAGTTTATGTACATACCTTAATTGGTGTCTGTAACCGGGCAGTAAAATGGCTGATCAAACAAAACAGAAGTCATGGTCATGGACCCACTAGCTGGCTCTCTAATCAGAGTGTCGTGGATTTACCTGAAAATAAAATCTCCAATTTCTTCAACAAAAAAAAAAATCGATATTTTCTAACTTTTTGAAAGAAACCAATAAATACAAAGTTACCGAACTTTGAAACTAGTTTCAAACTTGTATTTGATAAAAAAATATCAGTTTGAAGGGAGATATTGAACCCCACCACTTATATCATACATTAAACATACACTGTGAGCAGCTATATTATATAGTATACCTTTTATTTTTACCACAAAAATACAATATTTTCTGGACTATTAAACAGACCGTTATATAAGCCGCAACCACAAAATAAAAAAAAAAAAAATAATTCCATATATAAGCCGCACCGGACTATAAGTCGCAGATATATATGTTGTGAAATGAGTTATTGACACAGAAATATTTTATAAAAGTTTATATACATACCTTAATTGGTGTCTGTAACCGGGCAGTAAAACGGCTGATCAAACAAAACAGAAGTCATGGACCCGCTAGCTGGCTCTCTAATCAGTGTTGTGGACTTACCTGAAAATAAAATCTCCAATTTCTTCAACAAAAAAAAAATCTATATTTTCTAACTTTTTGAAAGAAACCAATAAATACAGAGTTACAGAAGTTTGAAACAAGTTTCAAACTTTTATTTGATAAAAAAATATCAGTTTGAAGGGAGATATTGAACACCACCACTTATATCATACATTTACATACACTGCGAGTAACTATATTATATAGTATACCTTTTATTTTTACCACAAATATACAATATTTTCTGGACTATTGAACGCACCGCCATATAAGCCACAACCACAAAATAATAATAAAAAAAATAATTCCATATATAAGCCGCACCGGACTATAAGTCGCAGATATATATGTTGTGAAATGAGTTATTTACACAGAAATATTTTATAAAAGTTTATGTACATACCTTAATTGGTGTCTGTAACAGGGCAGTAAAACGGCTGATCAAACAAAACAGAAGTCATGGTCATGGACCCACTAGCTGGCTCTAATCAGAGTGTCGTGGATTTACCTGAAAATAAAATCTCAAATTTCTTCAACAAAAAAAAATCTATATTTTCTAACTTTTTGAAAGAAACCAATAAATACAGAGTTACAGAAGTTTGAAACAAGTTTCAAACTTTTATTTGATAAACATAATATCAGTTTGAAGGGAGATATTGAACACCACCACTTATATCATACATTTACAAACACTGCGAGCAACTATTTTATATAGTATACTTTTTATTTTTACCACAAATATACAATATTTTCTGGACTATTAAACGCACCGTTATATAAGCCGCAACCACAAAATAATAAAAATAAATAATTCCATATACAAGCCGCACCGGACTATAAGTCGCAGATATATATGTTGTGAAATGAGTTATTTACACAGAAATATTTAATAAAAGTTTATGTACGTACCTTAATTGGTGTCTGTAACCGGGCAGTAAAACGGCTGATCAAACAAAACAGAAGTCATGGTCATGGACCCACTAGCTGGCTCTCTAATCAGAGTGTCGTGGATTTACCTGAAAATAAAATCTCCAATTTCTTCAACAAAAAAAAAATCTATATTTTCTAACTTTTTGAAAGAAACCAATAAATACAAAGTTACCGAACTTTGAAACTAGTTTCAAACTTGTATTTGATAAAAAAATATCAGTTTGAAGGGAGATATTGAACACCACCACTTATATCATACATTAAACATACACTGCGAGCAACTATATTATATAGTATACCTTTTATTTTTACCACAAATATACAATATTTTCTGGACTATTAAACACACCGCCATATAAGCCGCAACCACAAAATAAAAAAAATAATAAAAATTGTTATTCCATACATGAGCCGCACCGGACTATCAGTCGCAAAAATATATGTTGTGAAATGAGTTATTTACACAGAAATATTTTATAAAAGTTTATGTACATACCTTAATTGGTGTCTGTAACCGGGCAGTAAAACGGCTGATCAAACAAAACAGAAGTCATGGTCATGGACCCACTAGCTGGCTCTCTAATCAGAGTGTCGTGGATTTACCTGAAAATAAAATCTCCAATTTCTTCAACAACAAAAAAAATCTATATTTTCTAACTTTTTGAAAGAAACCAATAAATACAGAGTTACAGAAGTTTGAAACAAGTTTCAAACTTTTATTCGATAAAAATAATATCAGTTTGAAGGGAGATATTGAACACCACCACTTATATCATACATTTACATACACTGTGAGCAACTATATTATATAGTATACCTTTTATTTTTACCACAAAAATACAATATTTTCTGGACTATTAAACACACCGTTATATAAGCCGCAACCACAAAATAATAAACAATAATAATTCCATATATAAGCCGCACCGGACTATAAGTCGCAAATATATATGTTGTGAAATGAGTTATTGACACAGAAATATTTAATAAAAGTTTATGTACATACCTTAATTGGTGTCTGTAACCGGGCAGTAAAACGGCTGATCAAACAAAACAGAAGTCATGGTCATGGACCAACTAGCTGGCTCTAATCAGAGTGTCGTGGATTTACCTGAAAATAAATTGTCTAATTTCTTCAACAAAAAAAAATCTATATTTTCTAACTTTTTGAAAGAAACCAATAAATACAGAGTTACAGAAGTTTGAAACAAGTTTTAAACTTTTATTTGATAAAAAAAATATCAGTTTGAAGGGAGATATTGAACACCACCACTTATATCATACATTAAACATACACTGCGAGCAAATATATTATATAGTATACCTTTTATTTTTACCACAAATATACAATATTTTCTGGACTATTGAACGCACCGTTATATAAGCCGCGACCACAAAAAAATAAAAATAAAATAATTCCACATATAAACCGCAACGGACTATAAATCACAAATATATATGTTGTGAAATGACTTATTTACACAGAAATATTTTATAAAAGTTTATGTACATACCTTAATTGGTGTCTGTAACCGGGCAGTAAAACGGCTGATCAAACAAAACAGAAGTTATGGTCATGGACCCACTAGCTGGCTCTCTAATCAGAGTGTCGTGGATTTACCTGAAAATAAAATCTCCAATTTCTTCACCAAATAATAAATTCACAATCTTTTCAAACTTTTTTTTAAAGAAACCAATAAATACAGAGTTACCGAAATTTATAACATGTTTCACTTTTATTTGATCAAAAAATATTAGAACATCACCACTTATATCATACATTAACATGCACTACTCCAAGCAAAATTATATATACAGATATATATATATATATATATATATATATATATATATATACTCATTGTTTATATAGATACTCAACTGTACTCAGTTGTAATACACTTTTTTACCACGTGTGGCAGTAATGACAATCCATCCATCCATCCATTTTCTACCGCTTATTCCCTTTCGGGGTCGCGGGGGGCGCTGGCGCCTATCTCAGCTACAATCGGGCGGAAGGCAGGGTACACCCTGACAATATCAAATATTAAACAAACCAGCTAAACTCATAAATTATGACTACCAGCTAAAGCGCAGAAATTATGACTAAAGTGGTGGACTTCATTTGTACTTTATTTTTATTGACAGTTTAGTTAAGAAACACACTTACAATTTACATACGTTTTTCAGCACTGCGGGATTGTATGAAAATGTTTTTTATCGGTCAGTTTTTACGAGTTTCGTCTTCTGCAATATATTTGACGATTATTATTGTTGTAATCAGCCTGACCTAAGCCTTGCTAATAATATTTGTGATGAACACGCTTGTATGTCACCTGACAAGTTGTTCACCTAAAGTAGGTTACGTACGATTCCGAGGATTCAAATCAAGAGTCGGATTACTAGTTCAGTGTGGGGCCCCGGGCCCCCTGTGTAGTGGGAATTATTTCCCGCCCCGAGAATACAACAAGCTGATAAATGAGAATATTCATGAGGTCGACTCAACTGAAAAGCATATTTTTTATCATCATGTTGCATGATATCAATTATTTACGGCCGTGCTTGCGTAAGCACGACACAACACAAGGACGCCCTGGTAATGATTAGGGCGACCTGCCGCTGCTCGTTTTGGTCCACTGATGAATTCATCTTCAAGCAACTTCTTCTTCTTCTTGGCCTTCCTGTGCACACCATTGCACATTCAGGTAAGAACATCAATGAGAGGAATCCATAAAGAAGTCTTTTTTTGTTCTGAGCCGCTCTCACGCCCACCCGCCTGCCCGCTCTCACGCCCACCCGCCTGCCCGCTCTCACGCCCACCCGCCTGCCCGCTCTCACGCCCACCCGCCTGCCCGCTCTCATGCCCACCCGCCTGCCCGCTCTCACGCCCACCCGCCTGCCCGCTCTCACGCCCACCCGCCTGCACGTTCTCACGCCCACCCGCCTGCCCGCTCTCACGCCCACCCGCCTGCCCGCTCTCACGCCCACCCGCCTGCCTGCTCTCACGCCTGCCCACTCTCACGCCCACCCGCCTGCCCGCTCTCACGCCCACCCGCCTGCCCGCTCTCACGCCCACCCGCCTGCCCGCTCTCACGCCCACCCGCCTGCCTGCTCTCACGCCTGCCCGCTCTCACGCCCACCCGCCTGCCCGCTCTCACGCCCACCCGCCTGCCCGCTCTCACGCCCACCCGCCTGCCCGCTCTCACGCCCACCCGCCTGCCCGCTCTCACGCCCACCCACCTGCCCGCTCTCACGCCCACCCGCCTGCCCGCTCTCACGCCCACCCGCCTGCCCGCTCTCACGCCCACCCGCCTGCCCGCTCTCACGCCCATCCCACCTGCCCGCTCTCACGCCCACCCGCCTGCCCGCTCTCACGCCCACCCGCCTGCACGCTCTCACGCCCACCCGCCTGCCCGCTCTCACGCCCACCCGCCTGCCCGCTCTCACGCCCACCCGCCTGCCCGCTCTCACGCCCACCCGCCTGCCCGCTCTCACGCCCACCCGCCTGCCCGCCGTCGTCCAGCCTTACTTTGTGGTGAGAGCGCCATCTTTTGAGTGGCTCCTTTCAAAGAGTCGTTCAAAAGACTGGCTCGTTATTTTCTTATACAGGCTATTTTTATTTTTATATTTTTTTACAGATTATTACTGTTTTTTACAGTGAAATTTGGGCGACACAACGGCCATTTTTTACGGTAAAGTTCTGGCGACAAAACATTTTTTTTATGTTGTATTCCTATAAAGCAGGGGTGCCCACACTTTTTCTGCAGGCGAGCTACTTTTCAATTGACCAACTCGAGGGGATCTACCTCATTTATATATATCATTTATATTTATTTATTTATGAAAGAGACATTTTTGTAATCAATCAATCAATCAATGTTTATTTATATAGCCCCAAATCACAAATGTCTCAAAGGACTGCACAAATCATTACGACTACAACATCCTCGGAAGAACCCACAAAAGGGCAAGGAAAACTCACACCCAGTGGGCAAGGAAAACTCACATCCAGTGGGACGCCAGTGACAATGCTGACTATGAGAAACCTTGGAGAGGACCTCAGATGTGGGCAACCCCCCCCCCCCCCTAGGGGACCGAAAGCAATGGATGTCGAGCGGGTCTAACATGATACTGTGAAAGTTCAATCCATAGTGGCTCCAAGACAGCAGCGAGAGTCCCGTCCACAGGAAACCATCTCAAGCGGATCAGCAGCGTAGAGATGTCCCCAACCGATACAGGCGAGCGGTCCATCCTGGGTCTCGACTCTGGACAGTCAGTACTTCATCCATGGTCATCGGACCGGACCCCCTCCACAAGGGAGGGGGGAACATAGGAGAAAGAAAAGAAGCGGCAGATCAACTGGTCTAAAAAGGAGGTCTATTTAAAGGCTAGAGTATACAGATGAGTTTTAAGATGAGACTTAAATGCTTCTACTGAGGTAGCATCTCGAACTGTTACCGGGAGGGCATTCCGGAGTACTGGAGCCCGAACGGAAAACGCTCTATAGCCCGCAGACTTTTTTTGAGCTCTAGGAATCACTAATAAGCCGGAGTCCTTTGAACGCAGATTTCTTGCCGGGACATATGGTACAATACAATCGGCAAGATAGGCTGGAGCTAGACCGTGTAGTATTTTATACGTAAACACGTTAAATGTGTTTAATGATAATACAAGCATGTGTAACACATATAGATGTCTTTCTTTCACGAAGACAAGAATATAAGTTGGTGTATTACCTGATTCTGATGACTTGCATTGATTGGAATCAGACAGTAATGATGATAACGCCCACATTTTCAAATGGAGGAGGAAAAAAGTTGTCCTTTCTGTACAATACCACATGAAAGTGGTTGGTTTTTTGGCATCTAATTCATCCAGCTTCCATACACTTGACAAGAAAAACATTGGCGGCAAATTCCGTAGCTTGCTTGATTGACATTCACGGCACCCGAGGGTCTTGTGAGATGACGCTGGCTGCTGCCAGTTCATTATTAGGAAAAAATGACAGAGAGGAAGGCGAGAAACACTTTTTATGTCAACAGACTTTGGCGCCGTCCCTTCCATCAAAACTCTAAAGGCCGACTGCACATTTCCTATCTTCACAATAAAAGCCCTGCTTCATGCTGCCTGCGCTAACAAAATAAGAGTCTCGTGCACATCACTTGTGCACGCCAGCTTTCTGAGGGATCGCTTGTGCACGCCAGTTTTCCCAGACTCTGTATTTAGTTAGCGCAGGCAGCATGAAGCAGGGCTTTTATTGTGAAGATAGGAAATGTGCAGTCGGCCTTTAGAGTTTAGACGGAAGGTACGGCGCGAGAGTCTGTTGAAATAAAAAGTGTTTCTCGCCTTCCTCTCGGTCATATTTTCATAATAATGATCTTGCAGCAGCCAGCGTCATCTCACAAGAATGTCATTTAAGTGACGTTTTGGTGAAGATTGATGATCACTAATATTTAGGTCTATTTTTTTTAAAGGCCTGGCTGGAGATGGACTGACACACCCCCCGCGGTCCACTGGTAGCTCGCCATCCACGTAATGGGCACCCCTGGTCTAAATAGAACAAATGGTGGTATTGTTTGTTTTTTTATGTCACAACAAGGTTTGGACATGGATTGTTTCTTCGATGCAGATGAGGATCAGCACGAGCGAGGCGTGGACGTGAGTATATGGTTGTTTATTTAAACACTATAATAAAAAACTAAACAAACTAAGGGCGCTCACAAGGAGGTAGAGACACTTGGCTATGAACAAACAAAAGACTAGCATAAATGCTGCAAACTACAAACATGAAACAAAAACACTTGCTCGATTGGCATGAATAATAATGAACTATAAGCAAAACTAGCACAATGGCATGAATACAAAAACTTCCACGGCATGGAACTATGGACGAGGGCATGAAGGAGGTGCAGCATGGGTAGGGTGCGTGCGCATGTGAGAAGATCCCAGAATGATGAACTGAGAGAAAATGACTAAAATACTGGCTGTGATAATCAGGAACAGGTGCGGGACTGAGGGCGGGGGCGTGACAAGGTGGGAACTAATGCGTTGGCATGGAAACAAACAAAACCAGGAAGCGAAAAACGTGACTGAATGTCCAAAATCAAAACAAAACATGATCCATACGTGTGACATTTTACAGTAAAATTTGGGCAAGAGAGCGGCCGTTTTTGAACTGAATAACTGGTTGTTTTTTTTACGATGTATTTCTGTAAATATAAAAACAGTAAAATTCTGGCAACAGAAAGTTTTTTTTTTACCGTAAAGACTATGGTTGTTGTTTGTACAGTTTATTAACTGTAAATACAAAAATAGTGCCATTGTTTTTTTATGGTGAATTTCTGGCAACTGACGGACGTTTTTTTAATTTTTTTTAATCGTAAAATCTGTGATGGTTGTTTTTACGTTGTAAGAAAATAAGAAAATATGGTAGTAATGTTTTTTTACAGTAACATTTGGGATTTTTTTTTTTTTTTTACTGAAAAATCTAAGGTTGTTGTTTTTACGGTGTACTAGTCTAAAATTGAAAAATGGTAACATTTTTTTACGATAAAGTTCTGGCGACAAAGCAGCCGGTTTTTTTTATACCGTAAAAACATCGTTTTTTAATTTTAAATGTTTTATTCCTATAAAAAGATAAAATAGTCGTACTGTTTTGTTTTTATTTACAGTAAAATTTGGGCAAGAGAGCGGCCATTTTTGAACGGAATAACTGGTTGTTTCTTTTACGATGTATTTCTGTAAATATAAAAACAGTAATATCCTGGCAACAGAAAAAACAGTTTTTAAAAAATTTTTTTTACCGTAAAGACTATGGTTGTTGTTTGTACAGTTTATTAACTGTAAATACAAAAACAGTACCACTGTTTTTTTATGGTGAATTTCTGGCAACTGACGGACTTTTTTTTATTTGTTTTTATCGTAAAATCTGTGATGGTTGTTTTTACGTTGCAAGAAAATAAGAAAATATGGTAGTAATGTTTTTTTACAGTAACATTTGGGATTTTTTTTTACTGAAAAATATATGGTTGTTGTTTTTACGGTGTACTAGTGTAAAATTGAAAAATGGTAAAAAAATTTTACGGTAAAGTTCTGGCGACAATGCAGCCGTTTTTTTTATACCGTAAAAATATCGTTTTTTAATTTTAAATTTTTTATTCCTATAAAAAGATAAAATAGTCGTACTGTTTTTTTTTATTTACAGTAAAATTTGGGCAAGAGAGCGGCCATTTTTGAACTGAATAACTGGTTGTTTTTTTTACGATGTATTTCTGTAAATATAAAAACAGTAAAATTCTGGTAACAGAAAAAACAGTTTTTTTTATTTTTTTTTTACCGTAAAGACTATGGTTGTTTTTTGTACAGTTTATTAACTGTAAATACAAAAACAGTACCACTGTTTTTTTATGGTACATTTCTGGCAACTGACGGACGTTTTTTTTATTTTTTATTTTTTATCGTAAAATCTGTGATGGTTGTTTTTACGTTGTAATACTACCAAAAGAAAATATGGTAGTAACGTTTTTTTACAGTAACATTTGGGATTTTTTTTACTGAAAAATGTATGGTTGTTGTTTTTACGGTGTACTAGTGTAAAATTGAAAAATGGTAACATTTTTTTACGGTAAAGTTCTGGCGACAAAGCAGCCGTTTTTTTTAATACCGTAAAAACATCGTTTTTTCATTTTTTATTTTTTATTCCTACAAAAATATAAAATGGTGGTACCGTTTTTTTTTACAGTAAAATTTGGGCAAGAGAGCGGCCATTTTTGAACTGAATAACTGGTTGTTTTTTTTACGATGTATTTCTGTAAATATAAAAACAGTAAAATTCTGGCAACAGAAAGAACATTTTTTTTTTTTACCGTAAAGACTATGGTTGTTGTTGGTACAGTTTATTAACTGTAAATACAAAAACAGTACCACTGTTTTTTTATAGTGAATTTCTGGCAACTGACGGACGTTTTTTTATTTTTTTTATCGTAAAATCTGTGATGGTTGTTTTTACGTTGTAATACTACCAAAAGAAAATATGGTAGTGATGTTTTTTTACAGTAACATTTGGGATTTTTTTTACCGAAAAATGTATGGTTGTTGTTTTTACGGTGTACTAGTGTAAAATAGAAAAATGGTAACATTTATTTACGGTAAAGTTCTGGCGACAAAGCAGCCGTTTTTTTTTTATACCGTAAAAACATCGTTTTTTAATTTTAAATTTTTTGTTCCTATAAAAAGATAAAATAGTCATACTGTTTTGTTTTTATTTACAGTAAAATCTGGGCAAGAGAGCGGCCATTTTTGAACTGAATAACTGGTTGTTTTTTTTACGATGTATTTCTGTAAATATAAAAACAGTAAAATTATGGTAACAGAAAAAACAGTTTTTTTATTTTTTTTTTACCGTAAAGACTATGGTTGTTGTTTGTACAGTTTATTAACTGTAAATACAAAAACAGTACCACTGTTTTTTATGGTACATTTCTGGCAACTGACGGACGTTTTTTTTTTTTTTTTTTTTTTTATCGTAAAATCTGTGATGGTTGTTTTTACGTTTTAATACCACCAAAAGAAAATATGGTAGTAATGTTTTTTTACAGTAACATTTGGGATTTTTTTTACTGAAAAATGTATGGTTGTTGTTTTTACAGTTATACTAGTCTAAAATTGAAAAATGGTAAAAAAAATGTACGGTAAAGTTCTGGCGACAAAGCAGCCGTTTTTTTTAATACCGTAAAAACATAGTTTTTTCATTTTTTATTTTTTATTCCTATAAAAATATAAAATGGTGGTACCGTTTTTTTTTTTTACAGTAAAATTTGGGCAACAGAGAGGCCATTTTTTTTACGATGTATTACTGTAAATAGAAAAACAGTAAAATTCTGGCAACAGAAAGTACAGTTTTTTTTAGTTTTTTTTTACCGTAAAGACTATGGTTGTTGTTTGTACAGTTTATTAACTGGAAATACAAAAATAGTGCCACTGTTTTTTTTATGGTAAATTTCTGGCAACTGACGTACATTTTTTTTTTTTAATCGTAAAATCTGTGATGGTTGTTTTTACGTTGTAAGAAAATAAGACAATATGGTAGTAATGTTTTTTTACAGTAACATTTGGGATTTTTTAGGTTTTTTTTACTGAAAAATCCATGGTTGTTGTTTTTTCAGTTATACTAGTCTAAAATTGAAAAATGGTAAAAAATGTTTACGGTAAAGTTCTGGCGACAAAGCAGCCGTGTTTTTTAATACCGTAAAAACATCGTTTTTTCATTTTTTATTTTTTATTCCTATAAAAATATAAAAAGGTGGTACCGTTTTTTTTTTGCAGTGAAATTTGGGCAACAGAGAGGCCATTTTTTTTACGATGTATTACTGTAAATAGAAAAACAGTAAAATTCTGGCAACAGAAAGAACATTTTTTTTTATTTTTTTTTACCGTAAAGACTATGGTTGTTGTTTGTACAGTTTATTAACTGTAAATACAAAAACAGTACCACTGTTTTTTTATGGTGAATTTCTGGCAACTGACGGACGTTTTTTTATTTATTTTTTTCGTAAAATCTGTGATGGTTGTTTTTACGTTGCAAGAAAATAAGAAAATATAGTAGTAATGTTTTTTTTACAGTAACAGTTGGGATTTTTTTTTTTTTTTTTACTGAAAAATCCATGGTTGTTGTTTTTACAGTTATACTAGTCTAAAATTGAAAAATGGTAACATTTTTTTACGGTAAAGTTCTGGCGACAAAGCAGCCGTTTTTTTTTAATACCGTAAAAACATTGTTTTTTAATTTTACATTTTTTATTCCTATAAAAAGATAAAATAGTCGTACTGTTTTGTTTTTATTTACAGTAAAATTTGGGCAAGAGAGCGGCCATTTTTGAACTGAATAACTGGTTGTTTTTTTTACGATGTATTTCTGTAAATATAAAAACAGTAAAATTCTGGCAACAGAAAGAACGGTTTTTTTAATTTTTTTTTTACCGTAAAGACTATGGTTGTTGTTTGTACAGTTTATTAACTGTAAATACAAAAACAGTACCACTGTTTTTTTATGGTAAATTTCTGGCAACTGACGGATGTTTTTTAAAAAAAAAATTTTTATGGTAAAATCTGTGATGGTTGTTTTTACGTTGTAATACTACCAAAAGAAAATATGGTAGTAATTTTTTTTTTTACAGTAACATTTGGGATTTTTTTTTTACTGAAAAATGTATGGTTGTTGTTTTTACGGTGTACTAGTGTAAAATAGAAAAATGGTAACATTTTTTTACGGTAAAGTTCTGGCGACAAAGCAGCCGTTTTTTTTATACCGTAAAAACATCGTTTTTCAAATTTCAATTTTTTATTCCTATAAAAATATAAAATGGTGTTACTGTTTTTTTTTTTTTTACAGTAAAATTTGGGCAACAGAGAGGCCATTTTTTTTTACGATGTATTACTGTAAATATACAAACAGTAAAATTCTGGCAACAGAAAGAACATTTTTTTTAATTTTTCTTTTTACCGTAAAGACTATGGTTGTTGTTTGTACAGTTTATTAACTGTAAATACAAAAATAGTGCCACTGTTTTTTTATGGTAAATTTCTGGCAACTGACGGACGTTTTTTTTTTTTTATCGTAAAATCTGTGATGGTTGTTTTTACGTTGTAAAAACGTCGTTTTTTCATTTTTTATTTTTTATTCATATAAAAAGATAAAATGGTGGTACTGGGTTTTTTTTACAGTAAAATTTGGGCAACAGAGAGGACATTTTTTTTTACAATGTATTACTGTAAATAGAAAAACGGTACCACGTTTTTTTTTTACAGTAAAATTCTTGTTACAGAACGGCTTCTTTTTTGTGTAAAGTCTATGGTTGTTGTTTTTACGATGTATTACTATAAATAGAAAATCCATCCATCCATTTTCTACCGTGTATTCCCTTTGGAGTCACGGGGGGTGCTGGTGCTTATCTCAGCTACGATCGGGCGGAAGTCAGGGTACACCCTGGACAAGTCACCCTTCATTGCAGGGCTAAATAGAAAATGTACAACAATTTTTTTTTCAACAGTAAAATTCTGGAAATTGAGTGGACATTTTTTTATATTAAAATCAATGGTTGTTGTTTTTACGATGTAGTACTATAAATAGAGAAATAGTACCGCTGTTTTTGTGTGGTAAAATTCTGGCGATCGAACGGAAATTTTTTAAAAGTAAAATTCATGTTTTTTTTGTTTTTTTTGTATTACTATACAAAGAAACACAGTACCACTATTTTCTACCTTGAAAATTGTTGTGACAGAGTGGACAGTTTTTTTCTTCGTTTTTTTTTAATGGGAAAATCAATATTGGGGTGTTGTTGATTTTTCGCTGTATTACTGTAAATAAAAAAACACGTTCTGGTCCTTTTTTAACAGCGAAATCATGGCATCTGTGTTGCAAGTATTTTTTTTACAGTAACATATATATAAGTATATATATATATATATATATATATATATATATGTATATGTATGTATGTATATGTATGTATATATGTATGAGTGCAGTAGATTAAAAGAAGAAGGGTTCCTCTGACAGGAATCAGAATGAGTTCCATAATCAGATCTTTGTCTCTGCGGCTGACGACGGCGAGGTGTTCAGGATCCACGAGGCGTTCAGGAGCTGGGGGGCGTTTGAGTGTGTAATGGAGGCTAAAGTGTGTGTAGGCGACGTGTCTTGGATTGTTTTGTATGTGCGCTCCTGGATAAAGTGAGCACGACACCTCCATTAATCCTCATGTTGCTGACAGCTGCTGCAAATTAGTGGCGGCCAAAAGCAAAAGTGAAAGCACTTTCGCAGCTAATTAAGGAATTATTGAACAATTTCCAAGTCGAAGAAACAGAACAACTGTTCTATAATTCAATTATCAGGCTGAGCTTTGAAACACTTTTAATGACACATCAGACATGGAAACAACATGTCTTAATAGCACCAGCTTTAAAACACATTTTAAGTCATGTTGGTTTTAAATCATGCTGCACCTTGTTTGATCGCATATTTAATCAGCACACTTGGAAATATTCTTTTAACTGGAATATTTGTTCCTAACATCAGATTTTATCTTGTAATGTCATTTGACATTTTGGATGACATGTTTGAGTTATTCCTTGTCCCAACTAGAACTTCTGTTCCCTGAAAAAGTCTCAATAAAGTTCACATGAGTCAAAGTCACGGCCTCTGGGTCAGACCTGGCCTGATACATCTTTTATAGTGGCCTGACACATATTTTAACGTGGTCTTCCCCATCATTAAAAGTGGCCTGACACATCTTTTTTTTAACGTGGTCTTCCCCATCATTTAAATTGGCCTGACACATCTTTTAACGTGGTCTTCCCCATCATTAAAAGTGGCCTGACACATCTTTTTTTTTAACGTGGTCTTCCCCATCATTTAAAGTGGCCTGACACATCTTTTAACGTGGTCTTCCCCATCATTTAAAGTGGCCTGACACATCTTTTTTTTTTAACGTGGTCTTCCCCATCATTTAAAGTGGCCTGACACATCTTTTTTTTTAACGTGGTCTTCCCCATCATTTAAAGTGGCCTGACACATCTTTTTTTTAACGTGGTCTTCCCCATCATTTAAAGTGGCCTGACACATCTTTTTTTTTAACGTGGTCTTCCCCATCATTTAATGTGGCCTGACACATCTTTTTTTAATGTGGTCTTCCCCATCATTAAGAGTGGCCTGACACATCTTTTAATGTGGTCTACACATTTTTTTATAGTGGTCTGATAAATCTTAATTTGGCCTAACACATCTTTTAAACTGGCTTGACACATCTTTTAATCTGGCCTGACACATCTTTTAACCTGGCCTGACACATTCTTTTATAATGACCTGACACATCTTTTAAGCTGGCCTGACACATTCTTTTATAATGACCTGACACATCTTTTAAAGTGGCCGGACACATCTTAAATTGTGACCTGACATATCATTTAATTTGACCACACGTCTTTTAAGTTGGCCTGACACATCTTTTAAAATGGCCTGACACGGATTTTAATGGGGCCTAAAACATCTTTCAAATTGGCCGGACACATCTTTTATTGTGGCCTGACACCTCTTTTAAAGTGGGCCGACACATTTTTTAACTTGGCCTGACACATCTTTTAATTTGTCCGGACACACCTTTTTAATGTGGCCTGACACAACTTTTAAAGTGGCCTGACACATATTTTAATGTGGTCTGACAAATCATTTAATTTGACCTGACACCTCTTTTAAATTCGGCCTGACACATCTTTTAAATTGGCCGGACACATCTTTTAAACTGTCCGGACACATCTTTTAATTTGGCCTGACACATCTTTTAATTTGGCCTGACACATCTTTATGTGACCTGACATATTTAATTTGACCACACATCTTTTAATTTGGCCTGACACATCTTTTAATCTGGCCTGACACATATTTTAAGGTGGCCTGACACATCTTTTAAATTGTCCGGACACATCTTTTATCGTGACCTGACAAATCATTTAAGTTGGCCTGACACATCTTTTATTGTGGCCTGACACAGCCTTAACTGTGGCCTGATGTATAATTTAAGTTGGCCTGACACATCTTTTAATGTGGTTTTCCCCATCATTAAAGTGGCCTGACATATAATTTAAGGTGGTCCGACACATCATTTAAATGGCCTGACACATCTTTTAATGTGGCCTGACACGTCTTTTATGGTGGCCCGCCAGCTCATTTAAAAGTGGTCTTCTTCATTATGGAAGGACACTGCAGGTTTAAAAAATAACTCACCTTTTTGGTGTCTGTGCGTGATTTAGTTATTTTTAACTATTTGCTTTATGGAAGAAAACAAACATCAATTAGCTGCAGTTTTATGAGCCGCGGGGGACAAAATGTAGAAAAAAATGTATAGTCTGGAAGTTGTTGAAGCGATTCTTCCTTTTGAATACGGACCAGACACCAGAGTTGTTGATTTCTATCCTGTAGGTAAGAACAAGTAGATCAGATGTGCGACTCCTTCCCCGTACAAGATATTACATGCGACTCCTTCCCCGTACAAGATACTACATGCGACTCCTTCCCCGTACAAGATATTACATGCGACTCCTTCCCCGTACAAGATATTACATGCGACTCCTTCCCCGTACAAGATATTACATGCGACTCCTTCCCCGTACAATATATTACATGCGACTCCTTCCCCGTACAAGATATTACATGCGACTCCTTCCCCGTACAAGATATTACGTGCGACTCCTTCCCCGTACAAGATATTACATGCGACTCCTTCCCCGTACAAGATATTACGTGCGACTCCTTCCCCGTACAAGATATTACATGCGACTCCTTCCCCGTACAAGATATTACATGTGACTCCTTCCCCGTACAAGATATTACATGCGACTCCTTCCCCGTACAAGATATTACATGCGACTCCTTCCCCGTACAAGATATTACATGCGACTCCTTCCCCGTACAAGATATTACATGCGACTCCTTCCCCGTACAAGATATTACATGCGACTCCTTCCCCGTACAAGATATTACATGCGACTCCTTCCCCGTACAAGATATTACATGTGACTCCTTCCCCGTACAAGATATTACATGTGACTCCTTCCCCGTACAAGATATCACATGTGACTCCTTCCCCGTACAAGATATTATGTGCGACTCCTTCCCCGTACAAGATATTACATGCGACTCCTTCCCCGTACAAGATATTACATGCGACTCCTTCCCCGTACAAGATATCACATGCGACTCCTTCCCCGTACAAGATATTACATGCGACTCCTTCCCCGTACAAGATATTACATGTGACTCCTTCCCCGTACAAGATATCACATGTGACTCCTTCCCCGTACAAGATATTATGTGCGACTCCTTCCCCGTACAAGATATTACATGCGACTCCTTCCCCGTACAAGGTATTACATGCGACTCCTTCCCCGTACAAGATATCACATGCGACTCCTTCCCCGTACAAGATATTACATGCGACTCCTTCCCCGTACAAGATATTACGTGCGACTCCTTCCCCGTACAAGATATTACGTGTGACTCCTTCCCCGTACAAGATATTACATGCGACTCCTTCCCCGTACAAGATATTACATGCGACTCCTTCCCCGTACAAGATATTACATTCGACTCCTTCCCCGTACAAGATATTACATGCGACTCCTTCCCCGTACAAGATATGACATGCGACTCCTTCCCCGTACAAGATATTACATGCGACTCCTTCCCCGTACAAGATATTACATGCGACTCCTTCCCCGTACAAGATATTACTTGTGACTCCTTCCCCGTACAAGATATTACATGCGACTCCTTCCCCGTACAAGATATTACGTGCGACTCCTTCCCCGTACAAGATATTACATGCGACTCCTTCCCCGTACAAGATATTACATGCGACTCCTTCCCCGTACAAGATATTACATGCGACTCCTTCCCCGTACAAGATATTACATGCGACTCCTTCCCCGTACAAGATATTACATGCGACTCGTTCCCCGTACAAGATATTACATGCGACTCCTTCCCCGTACAAGATATTACATGCGACTCCTTCCCCGTACAAGATATTACATGCGACTCCTTCCCCGTACAAGATATTACATGCGACTCCTTCCCCGTACAAGATATTACATGCGACTCCTTCCCCGTACAAGATATTACTTACGACTCCTTCCCCGTACAAGATATTACATGCGACTCCTTCCCCGTACAAGATATTACATGCGACTCCTTCCCCGTACAAGATATTACATGCGACTCCTTCCCCGTACAAGATATTACATGCGACTCCTTCCCCGTACAAGATATTACATGCGACTCCTTCCCCGTACAAGATATTACATGAGACTCCTTCCCCGTACAAGATATTACATGCGACTCCTTCCCCGTACAAGACATTACATGCGACTCCTTCCCCGTACAAGATATTACATGCGACTCCTTCCCCGTACAAGATATTACATGCGACTCCTTCCCCGTACAAGATATTACATGCGACTCCTTCCCCGTACAAGATATTACATGCGACTCTTTCCCCGTACAAGATATTACATGCGACTCCTTCCCCGTACAAGATATTACATGCGACTCCTTCCCCGTACAAGATATTACATGCGACTCCTTCCCCGTACAAGATATTACGTGCGATTCCTTCCCCGTACAAGATATTACGTGCGACTCCTTCCCCGTACAAGATATTACGTGCGACTCCTTCCCCGTACAAGATATTACATGCGACTCCTTCCCCGTACAAGATATTACATGCGACTCCTTCCCCGTACAAGATATTACATGCGACTCCTTCCCTGTACAAGATATTACATGCGACTCCTTCCCCGTACAAGATATTACATGCGACTCCTTCCCCGTACAAGATATTACATGCGACTCCTTCCCCGTACAAGATATTACATGCGACTCCTTCCCTGTACAAGATATTACATGCGACTCCTTCCCCGTACAAGATATTACGTGCGATTCCTTCCCCGTACAAGATATTACATGCGACTCCTTCCCCGTACAAGATATTACATGCGACTCCTTCCCCGTACAAGATATTACATGCGACTCCTTCCCCGTACAAGATATTACATGCGACTCCTTCCCCGTACAAGATATTACTTACGACTCCTTCCCTGTACAAGATATTACATGCGACTCCTTCCCCGTACAAGATATTACTTGCGACTCCTTCCCCGTACAAGATATTACATGCGACTCCTTCCCCGTACAAGATATTACATGCGACTCCTTCCCCGTACAAGATATTACGTGCGACTCCTTCCCCGTACAAGATATTACATGCGACTCCTTCCCCGTACAAGATATTACATGCGACTCCTTCCCCGTACAAGATATTACATGCGACTCCTTCCCCGTACAAGATATTACATGCGACTCCTTCCCTGTACAAGATATTACATGTGACTCCTTCCCCGTACAAGATATTACATGCGACTCCTTCCCCGTACAAGATATTACATGCGACTCCTTCCCCGTACAAGATATTACATGTGACTCCTTCCCCGTTCAAGATATTACATGCGACTCCTTCCCCTTACAAGATATTACGTGCGACTCCTTCCCTGTACAAGATATTACATGCGACTCCTTCCCCGTACAAGATATTATATGCGACTCCTTCCCCGTACAAGATATTATATGCGACTCCTTCCCCGTACAAGATATTACATGCGACTCCTTCCCCGTACAAGATATTACATGCGACTCCTTCCCCGTACAAGATATTACATGCGACTCCTTCCCCGTACAAGATATTACATGCGACTCCTTCCCTGTACAAGATATTACATGTGACTCCTTCCCCGTACAAGATATTACATGCGACTCCTTCCCTGTACAAGATATTACATGTGACTCCTTCCCCGTACAAGATATTACATGCGACTCCTTCCCTGTACAAGATATTACATGTGACTCCTTCCCCGTACAAGATATTACATGCGACTCCTTCCCCGTACAAGATATTACATGCGACTCCTTCCCCGTACAAGATATTACGTGTGATTCCTTCCCCGTACAAGATATTACATGCGACTCCTTCCCCGTACAAGACATTACATGTGACTCCTTCCCGGTACAAGATATTACGTGCGACTCCTTCCCCGGCCCTGCCACATTATCTCCAGCAGTCAGCATAATGTGAAAATTTAAATTGAATGTCAGGAAGTGAGCAAGCCGCTGCTCAGCTCGGCCAGCGATAGAAGGTGAGCATCATAATGTGTGTCCCAGGCTACTTAACTGCAGAGAGTCCCAGCAACGTGACCTTTAGTATGCTGATGTGACAAGGAGTCCTACGAGAACAAACTGTATGAAATGTGATTTTCATCAGGCTTATCTGCAAACTTCATCCTCACTTCATGCAGAATCTATCGTCATGGCGACCTCAGGTGTCTTTATTCATCTTATTAATGCGATGTTTGATTCATTGTGTACCATGTTGTACCATGTTTGATTCATTGTGTACCATGTTGTACCATGTTTGATTCATTGTGTACCATGCTGTACCATGTTTGATTCATTGTGTACTATGTTGTACCATGTTTGATTCATTGTGTACCATGTTGTACCATGTTTGATTCATTGTGTACCATGCTGTACCATGTTTGATTCATTGTGTACCATGTTGTACCATGTTTGATTCATTGTGTACTATGTTGTACCATGTTTGATTCATTGTGTACCATGTTGTACCATGTTTGATTCATTGTGTAACAAATGTTTGTCTTAGTGTGTTACTTAGCAACATCAACCTGTTGTCTTAGTGTGCTACTTAGCAACAACAGCCTGGTGTTACTTAGCAACATCAACCTGTTGTCTTAGTGTGCTACTTAGCAACAACAGCCTGGTGTTACTTAGCAACAACACCTTGTTGTCTCAGTGTGTTGGTTAGCAACATCACTCTGTTGTTTTAGTGTGTTACTTAGCAACAACAGCCTGGTGTTACTTAGCAACAACACCTTGTTGTCTTAGTGTGTTGGTTAGCAACATCACTCTGTTGTTTTAGTGTGTTACTTAGCAACAACAGCCTGGTGTTACTTAGCAACAACACCTTGTTGTCTTAGTGTGCTACTTAGCAACAACAACTTGTTGTCTTAGTGTGTTGGTTAGCAACAACACTCTGTTGTTTTAGTGTGTTACTTAGCAACAACAGCCTGGTGTTACTTAGCAACAACAACTTGTTGTCTTAGTGTGTTAGTTAGCAACAACCTGTTGTCTTAGTATGTTACTTAGCAACAACACTGTTGTCTTAGTGTGTTACTTAGCAACACCGGCCTGGTGTTACTTAGCAACAACACCTTGTTGTCTTAGTGTGTTACTTAGCAACAACAGCCTGGTGTTACTTAGCAACAACAACTTGTTGTCTTAGTGTGTTACTTAGCAACAACCTGTTGTCTTAGTATGTTACTTAGCAACAACACTCTGTTGTCTTAGTGTGTTACTTAGCAACATCAACCTGTTGTCTTAGTATGTTACTTAGCAAAAACAGCCTGGTGTTACTTAGCAACAACACCCTCTTGTCTTAGTGTGTTACTTAGCAACAACAGCCTGGTGTTACTTAGCATCAACACCTTGTTGTCTTAGTGTGTTACTTAGCAACAACACCTTCTTGTCTTAGTGTGTTACTTAGCAACAACACCTTGTTGTCTTAGTGTGTTACTCAGCAATAACAACTTGTTGTCTTAGTGTGTTACTTAGCAACAACCTGTTGTCTTAGTATGTTACTTAGCAACAACACCCTGTTGTCTTAGTGTGTTACTTAGCAACAACAGCCTGGTGTTACTTAGCATTAACACCTTGTTGTGTTAGTGTGTTACTTAGCAACAACACCTTGTTGTCTTAGTGTGTTACTTAGCAACAACAACCTGTTGTCTTAGTATGTTACTTAGCAACAACAGCTTGTTGTGTTAGTGTGTTACTTACCAACAACAACTTGTTGTCTTAGTGTGTTACTTAGCAACAACAACTTGTTGTCTTAGTGTGTTACTTAGCAACAACACCTTCTTGTCTTAGTCTGTTAGTTAGCAACAACAGCCTGGTGTTACTTTGCAACAACACCTTGTTGTCTTAGTGTGTTACTTAGCAACAACAACTTATTGTCTTAGTGTGTTACTTAGCAACAACACCTTGTTATCTTAGTGTGTTTCTTAGCAACAACACCTTCTTGTCTTAGTGTGTTTCTTAGCAACAACACCTTCTTGTCTTAGTGTTACTTAGCAACAACAACTTGTTGTCTTAGTGTGTTACTTAGCAACAACAGCTTGTTGTGTTAGTGTGTTACTTACCAACAACAACTTGTTGTCTTAGTGTGTTACTTAGCAACAACAACTTGTTGTCTTAGTGTGTTACTTAGCAACAACACCTTCTTGTCTTAGTGTGTTACTTAGCAACAACAGCCTGGTGTTACTTTGCAACAACACCTTGTTGTCTTAGTCTGTTACTTAGCAACAACAACTTATTGTCTTAGTGTGTTACTTAGCAACAACACCTTGTTATCTTAGTGTGTTTCTTAGCAACAACACCTTCTTGTCTTAGTGTGTTTCTTAGCAACAACACCTTCTTGTCTTAGTGTTACTTAGCAACAACAACTTGTTGTCTTAGTGTGTTACTTAGCAACAACACCTTCTTGTCTTAGTGTTACTTAGCAATAACAACTTGTTGTCTTAGTGTGTTACTTAGCAACAACACCTTGTTATCTTAGTGTGTTTCTTAGCAACAACACCTTCTTGTCTTAGTGTGTTTCTTAGCAACAACACCTTCTTGTCTTAGTGTTACTTAGCAACAACAACTTGTTGTCTTAGTGTGTTACTTAGCAACAACACCTTCTTGTCTTAGTGTTACTTAGCAATAACAACTTGTTGTCTTAGTGTGTTTCTTAGCAACAACACCTTCTTGTCTTAGTGTGTTTCTTAGCAACAACACCTTCTTGTCTTAGTGTGTTTCTTAGCAACACCACTTTGTCTACGTGTGTTACTTAGCAACAACAACTTGTTTTTTTAGTGTGCTACTTAGCAACAGCACCTTGTTGTCTTAGTGTGTTTCTTAGCAACACCACTTTGTTGTCTTAGTGTGTTACTTAGTAACTACAGCCTGGTGTTACTTAGCAACAACATCCTGTTGTCTTAGTGTGTTACTTAGCAACAACAAGTAGTTGTTGCTAAGTAAATAGGTGTTCCATAGCACACTTATATATGCTGGCACACCTGCTCTTGTTAGTGCTATCGTACTTAGTGGTCTGTTTAGTCGCTTGGTTCCTGCACAGTCTCGACTGTGCTTCCGGTGCACTCCCCAGCTGCACCCTTGTGTGTTGTTGTTGTTGTTGTTGTGTCATCAAGTATGCAGGCTGCCACCTGCTTAGTGAGGGGGAACAGCGAGCATCGACGTGTGTTTAGTGTCTTAGTGACCAGGCTGTGACGTTGTCATCATGGACGTGTCTTAGTGACCAGGCTGTGATGTTGTCATCACGGACGTGTCTTAGTGACCAGGCTGTGATGTTGTCATCACGGACGTGTCTTAGTGACCAGGCTGTGATGTTGTCATCATGGACGTGTCTTAGTGACCAGGCTGTGATGTTGTCATCATGGACGTGTCTTAGTGACCAGGCTGTGACGTTGTCATCATGGACGTGTCTTAGTGACCAGGCTGTGACGTTGTCATCATGGACGTGTCTTAGTGACCAGGCTGTGATGTTGTCATCATGGACGTGTCTTAGTGACCAGGCTGTGATGTTGTCATCGTGGACGTGTCTTAGTGACCAGGCTGTGATGTTGTCATCATGGACGTGTCTTAGTGACCAGGCTGTGATGTTGTCATCATGGACGTGTCTTAGTGACCAGGCTGTGATGTTGTCATCATGGACGTGTCTTAGTGACCAGGCTGTGATGTTGTCATCATGGACGTGTCTTAGTGACCAGGCTGTGATGTTGTCATCATGGACGTGTCTTAGTGACCAGGCTGTGATGTTGTCATCACGGACGTGTCTTAGTGACCAGGCTGTGATGTTGTCATCATGGACGTGTCTTAGTGACCAGGCTGTGATGTTGTCATCACGGACGTGTCTTAGTGACCAGGCTGTGATGTTGTCATCACGGACGTGTCTTAGTGACCAGGCTGTGATGTTGTCATCATGGACGTGTCTTAGTGACCAGGCTGTGATGTTGTCATCATGGACGTGTCTTAGTGACCAGGCTGTGATGTTGTCATCACGGACGTGTCTTAGTGACCAGGCTGTGATGTTGTCATCATGGACGTGTCTTAGTGACCAGGCTGTGATGTTGTCATCATGGACGTGTCTTAGTGACCAGGCTGTGATGTTGTCACCATGGACGTGTCTTAGTGACCAGGCTGTGATGTTGTCATCATGGACGTGTCTTAGTGACCAGGCTGTGATGTTGTCATCACGGACGTGTCTTAGTGACCAGGCTGTGATGTTGTCATCACGGACGTGTCTTAGTGACCAGGCTGTGATGTTGTCATCATGGACGTGTCTTAGTGACCAAGCTGTGATGTTGTCATCATGGACGTGTCTTAGTGACCAGGCTGTGATGTTGTCATCATGGACGTGTCTTAGTGACCAGGCTGGGATGTTGTCATCATGGACATGTCTTAGTGACCAGGCTGTGATGTTGTCATCATGGACGTGTCTTAGTGACCAGGCTGTGATGTTGTCATCATGGACGTGTCTTAGTGACCAGGCTGTGATGTTGTCATCACGGACGTGTCTTAGTGACCAGGCTGTGATGTTGTCATCGTGGACGTGTCTTAGTGACCAGGCTGTGATGTTGTCATCGTGGACGTGTCTTAGTGACCAGGCTGTGATGTTGTCATCGTGGACGTGTCTTAGTGACCAGGCTGTGATGTTGTCATCGTGGACGTGTCTTAGTGACCAGGCTGTGATGTTGTCATCGTGGACGTGTCTTAGTGACCAGGCTGTGATGTTGTCATCGTGGACGTGTCTTAGTGACCAGGCTGTGATGTCGTCATCGTGGACGTGTCTTAGTGACCAGGCTGTGATGTTGTCATCGTGGACGTGTCTTAGTGACCAGGCTGTGATGTCGTCATCGTGGACGTGTCTTAGTGACCAGGCTGTGATGTCGTCATCGTGGACGTGTCTTAGTGACCAGGCTGTGATGTTGTCATCGTGGACGTGTCTTAGTGACCAGGCTGTGATGTTGTCATCGTGGACGTGTCTTAGTGACCAGGCTGTGATGTTGTCATCGTGGACGTGTCTTAGTGACCAGGCTGTGATGTTGTCATCGTGGACGTGTCTTAGTGACCAGGCTGTGATGTTGTCATCGTGGACGTGTCTTAGTGACCAGGCTGTGATGTTGTCATCGTGGACGTGTCTTAGTGACCAGGCTGTGATGTTGTCATCGTGGACGTGTCTTAGTGACCAGGCTGTGATGTTGTCATCATGGACGTGTCTTAGTGACCAGGCTGTGATGTTGTCATCACGGACGTGTCTTAGTGACCAGGCTGTGATGTTGTCATCACGGACGTGTCTTAGTGACCAGGCTGTGATGTTGTCATCATGGACGTGTCTTAGTGACCAGGCTGTGATGTTGTCATCATGGACGTGTCTTAGTGACCAGGCTGTGATGTTGTCATCATGGACGTGTCTTAGTGACCAGGCTGTGATGTTGTCATCACGGACGTGTCTTAGTGACCAGGCTGTGATGTTGTCATCATGGACGTGTCTTAGTGACCAGGCTGTGATGTTGTCATCATGGACGTGTCTTAGTGACCAGGCTGTGATGTCGTCATCACGGACTTGTCTTAGTGACCAGGCTGTGATGTTGTCATCATGGACGTGTCTTAGTGACCAGGCTGTGATGTCGTCATCATGGACGTGTCTTAGTGACCAGGCTGTGATGTTGTCATCATGGACGTGTCTTAGTGACCAGGCTGTGATGTTGTCATCGTGGACGTGTCTTAGTGACCAGGCTGTGATGTTGTCATCGTGGACGTGTCTTAGTGACCAGGCTGTGATGTTGTCATCGTGGACGTGTCTTAGTGACCAGGCTGTGATGTTGTCATCATGGACGTGTCTTAGTGACCAGGCTGTGATGTTGTCATCATGGACGTGTCTTAGTGACCAGGCTGTGATGTTGTCATCATGGACGTGTCTTAGTGACCAGGCTGTGATGTTGTCATCATGGACGTGTCTTAGTGACCAGGCTGTGATGTTGTCATCACGGACGTGTCTTAGTGACCAGGCTGTGATGTTGTCATCACGGACGTGTCTTAGTGACCAGGCTGTGATGTTGTCATCACGGACGTGTCTTAGTGACCAGGCTGTGATGTTGTCATCGTGGACGTGTCTTAGTGACCAGGCTGTGATGTTGTCATCATGGACGTGTCTTAGTGACCAGGCTGTGATGTTGTCATCATGGACGTGTCTTAGTGACCAGGCTGTGATGTTGTCATCATGGACGTGTCTTAGTGACCAGGCTGTGATGTTGTCATCATGGACGTGTCTTAGTGACCAGGCTGTGATGTTGTCATCACGGACGTGTCTTAGTGACCAGGCTGTGATGTTGTCATCACGGACGTGTCTTAGTGACCAGGCTGTGATGTTGTCATCACGGACGTGTCTTAGTGACCAGGCTGTGATGTTGTCATCAGTGTATTTGAGGACTTGATGGAAGGAGGCGGGGTCAGAGCAGGTCGTCTGCGGCTGAAGAACAAGACGAAGCGAGCGCCTTATTACAGACTTGATGGCTCTCTTGGCAGGCAGGCAGGCCATTGATCCTCAGGGCGGGTCTGAGGAGCAGGATTTAATAATCCGGTCCGTCCTCGGACTTTGACGGATGATTCAAAGCCAGGCGGAAATGTTTGGCTCATTTAAAAAATGTTGTTTTTCCATTTTCCTTATTGTTGTCTGCAACTAAGTGATTACCTGAGCTGACTTGACAAGACTTGACAGTCATCCCTGAATTCTGACTGACAGGCCCTCAAGACTTCCTGATTACATTAACAACAAACTCAAACATTAAACATGCCGATTCAAAGACTGGAATCCCTGCCAACAAATATCACACACAAGTAGACACGCTGCAGGACTGCTTGTATCACACATGATATCACACACAAGTAAACACGCTGCAGGATTGCTTGTATCGCACATGATATCACACACGAGTAAACACGCTGCAGGACTGCTTGTATCGCACATGATATCACACACGAGTAAACACGCTGCAGGACTGCTTGTATCACACATGATATCACACACAAGTAAACACGTTGCAGGACTGCTTGTATCGCACATGATATCACACACAAGTAAACACGCTGCAGGATTAGTTGTATCGCACATGATATCACACACGAGTAAACACGCTGCAGGACTACTTGTATCGCACATGATATCACACACAAGTAAACACGCTGCAGGATTAGTTGTATCGCACATGATATCACACACAAGTAAATACGCTGCAGGACTGCTTGTATCGCACATGATATCACACACAAGTAAACACGCTGCAGGATTGCTTGTATCGCACATGATATCACACAAGTCAACACGCTGCAGGACTACTTGTATCGCACAGGATATCACACACAAGTAAATACGCTGCAGGACTGCTTGTATCGCACATGACATCGCACACAAGTAAACACTATGTGGGATTGTTTGTATCACACATGATATCACACACAAGTAAACACGCTGCAGGACTGCTTGTATCGCACATGACCTCGCACACAAGTAATCACTATGTGGGATATTTTGTATCGCACATGATATCTCACACAAGTAAACACGTTGCAGGACTGCTTGTATCGCACATGATATCACACACAGGTAAATATGCTGCAGGACTGCTTGTATCGCACAGGATATCACACACAAGTAAACACGTTGCAGAACTGCTTGTATCGCACACAAGTAATCACCATGTGGGATTGTTTGTATCGCACATGATATCACACACAAGTAAATATGCTGCAGGACTGCATGAATAGCACATGATATCACACACAAGTAAATACGCTGCAGGACTGCTTGTATCGCACATGACATCACACACAAATAAACACGTTGCAGGACTGCTTGTATCGCACATGACATCACACACAAGTAAATACGCTACAGGACTGCTTGTATCGCACATGACATCACACACAAGTAATCACTATGTGGGATTGTTTGTATCACACAGAATATCACACACAAGTAAATACGCTGTAGGACTACTTGTATCGCACATGATATCACACACAAGTAAATACGCTGCAGGACTCCTTGTATCGCACATGATATCACACACAAGTAAACACGCTGCAGGACTGCTTGTATCGCACATGATATCACACACAAGTAAACACTATGTGGGATTGTTTGTATCACACACAATATCACACACAAGTAAATACGCTGTAGGACTACTTGTATCGCACATGATATCACACACAAGTAAATACGCTGCAGGACTCCTTGTATCGCACATGATATGACACACAAGTAAACACGGTGCAGGACTGCTTGTATCGCACATGATATCACACACAAGTTAATATGCTACAGTACTGTTTGTATCGCACAGGATATCACACACAAGTATTTACGCTGCAGGACTGCTTGTATCGCACATGATATCACACACAAGTAAGCACACCCTAAAACTGATTGTATCGCACATGATATCACACACAAGTAAACACGGTGCAGGACTGCTTGTATCGCACATGATATCACACACAAGTAAATACGCTGCAGGACTGCTCGTATCGCACATGATATCACACACAAGTAAACACTATGTGGGATTGTTTGTATCACACACGATATCACACACAAGTTAATACGCTACAGTACTGTTTGTATCGCACAGGATATCACACACAAGTAATTACGCTGCAGGACTGCTTGTATCGCACATGATATCACACACAAGTAAGCACACCCTAAAACTGATTGTATCGCACATGATATCACACACAAGTAAACACGGTGCAGGACTGCTTGTATTGCACATGATATCACACACAAGTAAACACGCTGCAGGACTGCTTGTATCGCACATGATATCACACACAAGTAAACACACCGCAGGACTGCTTGGATCACACATGATACCACACACAAGTAAACACACTGCAGGACTACTTGGATCGCACATGATATCACACAAGTAAACACGTTGCAGGACTGCTTGTATCGCACATGATATCACACACAAGTAAACACGCTGCAGGACTTTTTGTATCGCACAGGATATCACACACAAGTGAACACGCTGCAGGACTGCTTGTATCGCACATGATATCACACACAAGTAAATACGCTGCAGGACTGCTTGTATCGCACAGGATATCACACACAAGTGAACACGCTGCAGGACTGCTTGTATCACACACAATATCACACACAAGTAAATACGCTGTAGGACTACTTGTATCGCACATGATATCACACACAAGTAAATACGCTGCAGGACTCCTTGTATCGCACATGATATGACACACAAGTAAACACGGTGCAGGACTGCTTGTATCGCACATGATATCACACACAAGTTAATATGCTACAGTACTGTTTTTATCGCACAGGATATCACACACAAGTATTTACGCTGCAGGACTGCTTGTATCGCACATGATATCACACACAAGTAAGCACACCCTAAAACTGATTGTATCGCACATGATATCACACACAAGTAAACACGGTGCAGGACTGCTTGTATCGCACATGATATCACACACAAGTAAATACGCTGCAGGACTGCTCGTATCGCACATGATATCACACACAAGTAAACACTATGTGGGATTGTTTGTATCACACACGATATCACACACAAGTTAATACGCTACAGTACTGTTTGTATCGCACAGGATATCACACACAAGTAATTACGCTGCAGGACTGCTTGTATCGCACATGATATCACACACAAGTAAGCACACCCTAAAACTGATTGTATCGCACATGATATCACACACAAGTAAACACGGTGCAGGACTGCTTGTATTGCACATGATATCACACACAAGTAAACACGCTGCAGGACTGCTTGTATCGCACATGATATCACACACAAGTAAACACACTGCAGGACTACTTGGATCGCACATGATATCACACAAGTAAACACGTTGCAGGACTGATTGTATCGCACATGATATCACACACAAGTAAGCACACCCTAAAACTGATTGTATCGCACATGATATCACACACAAGTAAACACGGTGCAGGACTGCTTGTATTGCACATGATATCACACACAAGTAAACACGCTGCAGGACTGCTTGTATCGCACATGATATCACACACAAGTAAACACACCGCAGGACTGCTTGGATCACACATGATACCACACACAAGTAAACACACTGCAGGACTACTTGGATCGCACATGATATCACACAAGTAAACACGCTGCAGGACTGCTTGTATCGCACATGATATCACACACAAGTAAATACGCTGCAGGACTGCTTGTATCGCACAGGATATCACACACAAGTGAACACGCTGCAGGACTGCTTGTATCGCACATGATATCACACACAAGTAAATACGCTGCAGGACTGCTTGTATCGCACATGATATCACACACAAGTAAATACGTTGCAGTACTGTTTGTATAGCAAATGATATCACACACAAGTAATCACTATGTGGGATTGTTTGTATTGCACACAAGTAAATACGCTGCAGGACTGCTTGTATTGCACATGATATCACACACAAGTAAACACGTTGCAGGACTGCTTGTATCGCACATGATATCACACACAAGTAAACACGTTGCAGGACTGCTTGTATCGCACATGATATCACACACAAGTAAATATGCTGCAGGACTGCATGTATAGCACATGATATCACACACAAGTAAACACGTTGCAGGACTGCTTGTATCGCACATGATATCACACACAAGTAAACACGTTGCAGGACTGCTTGTATCGCACATGATATCACACACAAGTAAATATGCTGCAGGACTGCTTGTATCGCACATGATATCACACACAAGCAAACACGCTGCAGGTCTGCTTGTATTGCACACAAGTAATCATTATGTGGGATTGTTTGTATCGCACATGATATCACACACAAGTAAATATGCTGCAGGACGGTGTGTATCGCACATGATATCACACACAAGTAAATATGCTGCAGGACGGCGTGTATCGCACATGATATCACACACAAGTAAATATACTGCAGGACGGCGTGTATCGCACATGATATCACACACAAGTAAACACGCTGCAGGACTGCTTGTATCGCACATGACATCGCACACAAGTAATCACTATGTGGGATTGTTTGTATCACACAGAATATCACACACAAGTAAATACGCTGTAGGACTACTTGTATCGCACATGATATCACACACAAGTAAATACGCTGCAGGACTCCTTGTATCGCACATGATATCACACACAAGTAAACACGCTGCAGGACTGCTTGTATCGCACATGATATCACACACAAGTAAACACTATGTGGGATTGTTTGTATCACACACAATATCACACACAAGTAAATACGCTGTAGGACTACTTGTATCGCACATGATATCACACACAAGTAAATACGCTGCAGGACTCCTTGTATCGCACATGATATGACACACAAGTAAACACGGTGCAGGACTGCTTGTATCGCACATGATATCACACACAAGTTAATATGCTACAGTACTGTTTGTATCGCACAGGATATCACACACAAGTATTTACGCTGCAGGACTGCTTGTATCGCACATGATATCACACACAAGTAAGCACACCCTAAAACTGATTGTATCGCACATGATATCACACACAAGTAAACACGGTGCAGGACTGCTTGTATCGCACATGATATCACACACAAGTAAATACGCTGCAGGACTGCTCGTATCGCACATGATATCACACACAAGTAAACACTATGTGGGATTGTTTGTATCACACACAATATCACACACAAGTTAATACGCTACAGCACTGTTTGTATCGCACAGGATATCACACACAAGTAATTACGCTGCAGGACTGCTTGTATCGCACATGATATCACACACAAGTAAGCACACCCTAAAACTGATTGTATCGCACATGATATCACACACAAGTAAACACGGTGCAGGACTGCTTGTATTGCACATGATATCACACACAAGTAAACACGCTGCAGGACTGCTTGTATCGCACATGATATCACACACAAGTAAACACACCGCAGGACTGCTTGGATCGCACATGATATCACACAAGTAAACACGTTGCAGGACTGCTTGTATCGCACATGATATCACACACAAGTAAACACACCGCAGGACTGCTTGGATCGCACATGATATCACACAAGTAAACACGCTGCAGGACTGCTTGTATCGCACATGATACCTCACACAAGTAAACACACTGCAGGACTACTTGGATCGCACATGATATCACACAAGTAAACACGTTGCAGGACTGCTTGTATCGCACATGATATCACACACAAGTAAACACGCTGCAGGACTTTTTGTATCGCACAGGATATCACACACAAGTGAACACGCTGCAGGACTGCTTGTATCGCACATGATATCACACACAAGTAAATACGCTGCAGGACTGCTTGTATCGCACAGGATATCACACACAAGTGAGCACGCTGCAGGACTGCTTGTATCGCACATAATATCACACACAAGTAAATACGCTGCAGGACTGCTTGTATCGCACATGATATCACACACAAGTAAACACTATGTGGGATTGTTTGTATTGCACACAAGTAAATACGCTGCAGGACTGCTTGTATCGCACATGATATCACACACACAAGTAAACACGTTGCAGGACTGCTTGTATCGCACATGATATCACACACAAGTAAATATGCTGCAGGACTGCATGTATAGCACATGATATCACACACAAGTAAACACGTTGCAGGACTGCTTGTATCGCACATGATATCACACACAGGTAAATATGCTGCAGGACTGCTTGTATCGCACAGGATATCACACACAAGTAAACACGTTGCAGAACTGCTTGTATCGCACACAAGTAATCACCATGTGGGATTGTTTGTATCGCACATGATATCTCACACAAGTAAACAGGCTGCAGGACTGCTTGCATCGCACATGATATCACACACAAGTAAATATGCTGCAGGACTGCATGAATAGCACATGATATCACACACAAGTAAATACGCTGCAGGACTGCTTGTATCGCACATGACATCACACACAAATAAACACGTTGCAGGACTGCTTGTATCGCACATGACATCACACACAAGTAATCACTATGTGGGATTGTTTGTATCACACAGAATATCACACACAAGTAAATACGCTGTAGGACTACTTGTATCGCACATGATATCACACACAAGTAAATACGCTGCAGGACTCCTTGTATCGCACATGATATCACACACAAGTAAACACGCTGCAGGACTGCTTGTATCGCACATGATATCACACACAAGTAAACACTATGTGGGATTGTTTGTATCACACACAATATCACACACAAGTAAATACGCTGTAGGACTACTTGTATCGCACATGATATCACACACAAGTAAATACGCTGCAGGACTCCTTGTATCGCACATGATATGACACACAAGTAAACACGGTGCAGGACTGCTTGTATCGCACATGATATCACACACAAGTTAATATGCTACAGTACTGTTTGTATCGCACAGGATATCACACACAAGTATTTACGCTGCAGGACTGCTTGTATCGCACATGATATCACACACAAGTAAGCACACCCTAAAACTGATTGTATCGCACATGATATCACACACAAGTAAACACGGTGCAGGACTGCTTGTATCGCACATGATATCACACACAAGTAAATACGCTGCAGGACTGCTCGTATCGCACATGATATCACACACAAGTAAACACTATGTGGGATTGTTTGTATCACACACGATATCACACACAAGTTAATACGCTACAGTACTGTTTGTATCGCACAGGATATCACACACAAGTAATTACGCTGCAGGACTGCTTGTATCGCACATGATATCACACACAAGTAAGCACACCCTAAAACTGATTGTATCGCACATGATATCACACACAAGTAAACACGGTGCAGGACTGCTTGTATTGCACATGATATCACACACAAGTAAACACGCTGCAGGACTGCTTGTATCGCACATGATATCACACACAAGTAAACACACCGCAGGACTGCTTGGATCACACATGATACCACACACAAGTAAACACACTGCAGGACTACTTGGATCGCACATGATATCACACAAGTAAACACGTTGCAGGACTGCTTGTATCGCACATGATATCACACACAAGTAAACACGCTGCAGGACTTTTTGTATCGCACAGGATATCACACACAAGTGAACACGCTGCAGGACTGCTTGTATCGCACATGATATCACACACAAGTAAATACGCTGCAGGACTGCTTGTATCGCACAGGATATCACACACAAGTGAACACGCTGCAGGACTGCTTGTATCGCACATGATATCACACACAAGTAAATACGCTGCAGGACTGCTTGTATCGCACATGATATCACACACAAGTAAATACGTTGCAGTACTGTTTGTATAGCAAATGATATCACACACAAGTAATCACTATGTGGGATTGTTTGTATTGCACACAAGTAAATACGCTGCAGGACTGCTTGTATTGCACATGATATCACACACAAGTAAACACGTTGCAGGACTGCTTGTATCGCACATGATATCACACACAAGTAAATATGCTGCAGGACTGCATGTATAGCACATGATATCACACACAAGTAAATATGCTGCAGGACTGCATGTATAGCACATGATATCACACACAAGTAAACACGTTGCAGGACTGCTTGTATCGCACATGATATCACACACAAGTAAACACGTTGCAGGACTGCTTGTATCGCACATGATATCACACACAAGTAAATATGCTGCAGGACTGCATGTATAGCACATGATATCACACACAAGTAAACACGTTGCAGGACTGCTTGTATCGCACATGATATCACACACAAGTAAACACGTTGCAGGACTGCTTGTATCGCACATGATATCACACACAAGTAAATATGCTGCAGGACTGCTTGTATCGCACATGATATCACACACAAGCAAACACGCTGCAGGTCTGCTTGTATTGCACACAAGTAATCATTATGTGGGATTGTTTGTATCGCACATGATATCACACACAAGTAAATATGCTGCAGGACGGTGTGTATCGCACATGATATCACACACAAGTAAATATGCTGCAGGACGGCGTGTATCGCACATGATATCACACACAAGTAAATATACTGCAGGACGGCGTGTATCGCACATGATATCACACACAAGTAAACACGCTGCAGGACTGCTTGTATCACACATGATATCACACACAAGTAAACACGTTGCAGGACTGCTTGTATCGCACATGACATCGCACACAAGTAATCACTATGTGGGATTGTTTGTATCACACAGAATATCACACACAAGTAAATACGCTGTAGGACTACTTGTATCGCACATGATATCACACACAAGTAAATACGCTGCAGGACTCCTTGTATCGCACATGATATGACACACAAGTAAACACGGTGCAGGACTGCTTGTATCGCACATGATATCACACACAAGTAAGCACACCCTAAAACTGATTGTATCGCACATGATATCACACACAAGTAAACACGGTGCAGGACTGCTTGTATCGCACATGATATCACACACAAGTATTTACGCTGCAGGACTGCTTGTATCGCACATGATATCACACACAAGTAAGCACACCCTAAAACTGATTGTATCGCACATGATATCACACACAAGTAAACACGGTGCAGGACTGCTTGTATCGCACAGGATATCACACACAAGTATTTACGCTGCAGGACTGCTTGTATCGCACATGATATCACACACAAGTAAGCACACCCTAAAACTGATTGTATCGCACATGATATCACACACAAATAAACACGGTGCAGGACTGCTTGTATCGCACATGATATCACACACAAGTAAATACGCTGCAGGACTGCTCGTATCGCACATGATATCACACACAAGTAAACACTATGTGGGATTGTTTGTATCACACACAATATCACACACAAGTTAATACGCTACAGCACTGTTTGTATCGCACAGGATATCACACACAAGTAATTACGCTGCAGGACTGCTTGTATCGCACATGATATCACACACAAGTAAGCACACCCTAAAACTGATTGTATCGCACATGATATCACACACAAGTAAACACGGTGCAGGACTGCTTGTATTGCACATGATATCACACACAAGTAAACACGCTGCAGGACTGCTTGTATCGCACATGATATCACACACAAGTAAACACACCGCAGGACTGCTTGGATCACACATGATATCACACAAGTAAACACGTTGCAGGACTGCTTGTATCGCACATGATATCACACACAAGTAAACACACTGCAGGACTACTTGGATCGCACATGATATCACACAAGTAAACACGTTGCAGGACTGCTTGTATCGCACATGATATCACACACAAGTAAACACGCTGCAGGACTTTTTGTATCGCACAGGATATCACACACAAGTGAACACGCTGCAGGACTGCTTGTATCGCACATGATATCACACACAAGTAAATACGCTGCAGGACTGCTTGTATCGCACAGGATATCACACACAAGTGAACACGCTGCAGGACTGCTTGTATCGCACATAATATCACACACAAGTAAATACGCTGCAGGACTGCTTGTATCGCACATGATATCACACACAAGTAAATACGTTGCAGTACTGTTTGTATAGCACATGATATCACACACAAGTAAACACTATGTGGGATTGTTTGTATTGCACACAAGTAAATACGCTGCAGGACTGCTTGTATCGCACATGATATCACACACACAAGTAAACACGTTGCAGGACTGCTTGTATCGCACATGATATCACACACAAGTAAATATGCTGCAGGACTGCATGTATAGCACATGATATCACACACAAGTAAACACGTTGCAGGACTGCTTGTATCGCACATGATATCACACACAAGTAAACACGTTGCAGGACTGCTTGTATCGCACATGATATCACACACAAGTAAATATGCTGCAGGACTGCTTGTATCGCACATGATATCACACACAAGCAAACACGCTGCAGGTCTGCTTGTATTGCACACAAGTAATCATGATGGGGATTGTTTGTATCGCACATGATATCACACACAAGTAAATATGCTGCAGGACGGTGTGTATCGCACATGATATCACACACAAGTAAATATGCTGCAGGACGGCGTGTATCGCACATGATATCACACACAAGTAAATATACTGCAGGACGGCGTGTATCGCACATGATATCACACACAAGTAAACACGCTGCAGGACTGCTTGTATCGCACATGACATCGCACACAAGTAATCACTGTGTGGGATTGTTTGTATCACACAGAATATCACACACAAGTAAATACGCTGTAGGACTACTTGTATCGCACATGATATCACACACAAGTAAATACGCTGCAGGACTCCTTGTATCGCACATGATATCACACACAAGTAAACACGCTGCAGGACTGCTTGTATCGCACATGATATCACACACAAGTAAACACTATGTGGGATTGTTTGTATCACACACAATATCACACACAAGTAAATACGCTGTAGGACTACTTGTATCGCACATGATATCACACACAAGTAAATACGCTGCAGGACTCCTTGTATCGCACATGATATGACACACAAGTAAACACGGTGCAGGACTGCTTGTATCGCACATGATATCACACACAAGTTAATATGCTACAGTACTGTTTGTATCGCACAGGATATCACACACAAGTTAATATGCTACAGTACTGTTTGTATCACACATGATATCACACACAAGTATTTACGCTGCAGGACTGCTTGTATCGCACATGATATCACACACAAGTAAGCACACCCTAAAACTGATTGTATCGCACATGATATCACACACAAGTAAATATGCTGCAGGACTGCTTGTATCGCACATGATATCACACACAAGTAAATACGCTGCAGGACTGCTCGTATCGCACATGATATCACACACAAGTAAACACTATGTGGGATTGTTTGCATCACACACAATATCACACACAAGTTAATACGCTACAGTACTGTTTGTATCGCACAGGATATCACACACAAGTAATTACGCTGCAGGACTGCTTGTATCGCACATGATATCACACACAAGTAAGCACACCCTAAAACTGATTGTATCGCACATGATATCACACACAAGTAAACACGGTGCAGGACTGCTTGTATTGCACATGATATCACACACAAGTAAACACGCTGCAGGACTGCTTGTATCGCACATGATATCACACACAAGTAAACACACCGCAGGACTGCTTGGATCACACATGATACCACACACAAGTAAACACACTGCAGGACTACTTGGATCGCACATGATATCACACAAGTAAACACGTTGCAGGACTGCTTGTATCGCACATGATATCACACACAAGTAAACACGCTGCAGGACTTTTTGTATCGCACAGGATATCACACACAAGTGAACACGCTGCAGGACTGCTTGTATCGCACATGATATCACACACAAGTAAATACGCTGCAGGACTGCTTGTATCGCACATGATATCACACACAAGTGAACACGCTGCAGGACTGCTTGTATCGCACATGATATCACACACAAGTAAATATGCTGCAGGACTGCATGTATAGCACATGATATCACACACAAGTAAACACGTTGCAGGACTGCTTGTATCGCACATGATATCACACACAAGTAAACACGTTGCAGGACTGCTTGTATCGCACATGATATCACACACAAGTAAATATGCTGCAGGACTGCTTGTATCGCACATGATATCACACACAAGCAAACACGCTGCAGGTCTGCTTGTATTGCACACAAGTAATCATGATGTGGGATTGTTTGTATCGCACATGATATCACACACAAGTAAATATGCTGCAGGACGGTGTGTATCGCACATGATATCACACACAAGTAAATATGCTGCAGGACGGCGTGTATCGCACATGATATCACACACAAGTAAATATACTGCAGGACGGCGTGTATCGCACATGATATCACACACAAGTAAACACGCTGCAGGACTGCTTGTATCGCACATGACATCGCACACAAGTAATCACTATGTGGGATTGTTTGTATCACACAGAATAATCCACACAAGTAAACACGCTGCAGGACTGCTTGTATCGCACATGATATCACACACAAGTAAACACTATGTGGGATTGTTTGTATCACACACAATATCACACACAAGTAAATACGCTGTAGGACTACTTGTATCGCACATGATATCACACACAAGTAAATACGGTGCAGGACTCCTTGTATCGCACATGATATGACACACAAGTATTTACGCTGCAGGACTGCTTGTATCGCACATGATATCACACACAAGTAAGCACACCCTAAAACTGATTGTATCGCACATGATATCACACACAAGTAAATATGCTGCAGGACTGCTTGTATCGCACATGATATCACACACAAGTAAATACGCTGCAGGACTGCTTGTATCGCACATGATATCACACACAAGTAAACATGCTGCAGGACTGCTCGTATCGCACATGATATCACACACAAGTAAACACTATGTGGGATTGTTTGTATCACACACAATATCACACACAAGTTAATACGCTACAGTACTGTTTGTATCGCACAGGATATCACACACAAGTAATTACGCTGCAGGACTGCTTGTATCGCACATGATATCACACACAAGTAAGCACACCCTAAAACTGATTGTATCACACATGATATCACACACAAGTAAACACGGTGCAGGACTGCTTGTATTGCACATGATATCACACACAAGTAAACACGCTGCAGGACTGCTTGTATCGCACATGATATCACACACAAGTAAACACTATGTGGGATTGTTTGTATCACACACAATATCACACACAAGTAAATACGCTGTAGGACTACTTGTATCGCACATGATATCACACACAAGTAAATACGCTGCAGGACTCCTTGTATCGCACATGATATGACACACAGGTAAACACGGTGCAGGACTGCTTGTATCGCACATGATATCACACACAAGTTAATATGCTACAGTACTGTTTGTATCGCACAGGATATCACACACAAGTATTTACGCTGCAGGACTGCTTGTATCACACATGATATCACACACAAGTATTTACGCTGCAGGACTGCTTGTATCGCACATGATATCACACACAAGTAAGCACACCCTAAAACTGATTGTATCGCACATGATATCACACACAAGTAAACACGGTGCAGGACTGCTTGTATCGCACATGATATCACACACAAGTAAATACGCTGCAGGACTGCTCGTATCGCACATGATATCACACACAAGTAAACACTATGTGGGATTGTTTGTATCACACACAATATCACACACAAGTTAATACGCTACAGTACTGTTTGTATCGCACAGGATATCACACACAAGTAATTACGCTGCAGGACTGCTTGTATCGCACATGATATCACACACAAGTAAGCACACCCTAAAACTGATTGTATCGCACATGATATCACACACAAGTAAACACGGTGCAGGACTGCTTGTATTGCACATGATATCACACACAAGTAAACACGCTGCAGGACTGCTTGTATCGCACATGATATCACACACAAGTAAACACACCGCAGGACTGCTTGGATCACACATGATACCACACACAAGTAAACACACTGCAGGACTACTTGGATCGCACATGATATCACACAAGTAAACACGTTGCAGGACTGCTTGTATCGCACATGATATCACACACAAGTAAACACGCTGCAGGACTTTTTGTATCGCACAGGATATCACACACAAGTGAACACGCTGCAGGACTGCTTGTATCGCACATGATATCACACACAAGTAAATACGCTGCAGGACTGCTTGTATCGCACATGATATCACACACAAGTGAACACGCTGCAGGACTGCTTGTATCGCACATGATATCACACACAAGTAAATACGCTGCAGGACTGCTTGTATCGCACATGATATCACACACAAGTAAATACGTTGCAGTACTGTTTGTATCGCACATGATATCACACACAAGTAATCACTATGTGGGATTGTTTGTATTGCACACAAGTAAATACGCTGCAGGACTGCTTGTATTGCACATGATATCACACACAAGTAAACACGTTGCAGGACTGCTTGTATCGCACATGATATCACACACAAGTAAATATGCTGCAGGACTGCATGTATAGCACATGATATCACACACAAGTAAACACGCCGCAGGACTGCTTGTATCGCACATGATATCACACACAAGTAAATATGCTGCAGGACTGCATGTATAGCACATGATATCACACACAAGTAAACACGTTGCAGGACTGCTTGTATCGCACATGATATCACACACAAGTAAACACGTTGCAGGACTGCTTGTATCGCACATGATATCACACACAAGTAAATATGCTGCAGGACTGCTTGTATCGCACATGATATCACACACAAGCAAACACGCTGCAGGTCTGCTTGTATTGCACACAAGTAATCATTATGTGGGATTGTTTGTATCGCACATGATATCACACACAAGTAATCATGATGTGGGATTGTTTGTATCGCACATGATATCACACACAAGTAAATATGCTGCAGGACGGTGTGTATCGCACATGATATCACACACAAGTAAATATGCTGCAGGACGGCGTGTATCGCACATGATATCACACACAAGTAAATATACTGCAGGACGGCGTGTATCGCACATGATATCACACACAAGTAAACACGCTGCAGGACTGCTTGTATCGCACATGACATCGCACACAAGTAATCACTATGTGGGATTGTTTGTATCACACAGAATATCACACACAAGTAAATACGCTGTAGGACTACTTGTATCGCACATGATATCACACACAAGTAAATACGCTGCAGGACTCCTTGTATCGCACATGATATCACACACAAGTAAACACGCTGCAGGACTGCTTGTATCGCACATGATATCACACACAAGTAAACACTATGTGGGATTGTTTGTATCACACACAATATCACACACAAGTAAATACGCTGTAGGACTACTTGTATCGCACATGATATCACACACAAGTAAATACGCTGCAGGACTCCTTGTATCGCACATGATATGACACACAAGTAAACACGGTGCAGGACTGCTTGTATCGCACATGATATCACACACAAGTTAATATGCTACAGTACTGTTTGTATCGCACAGGATATCACACACAAGTATTTACGCTGCAGGACTGCTTGTATCGCACATGATATCACACACAAGTAAGCACACCCTAAAACTGATTGTATCGCACATGATATCACACACAAGTAAACACGGTGCAGGACTGCTTGTATCGCACATGATATCACACACAAGTAAATACGCTGCAGGACTGCTCGTATCGCACATGATATCACACACAAGTAAACACTATGTGGGATTGTTTGTATCACACACAATATCACACACAAGTTAATACGCTACAGCACTGTTTGTATCGCACAGGATATCACACACAAGTAATTACGCTGCAGGACTGCTTGTATCGCACATGATATCACACACAAGTAAGCACACCCTAAAACTGATTGTATCGCACATGATATCACACACAAGTAAACACGGTGCAGGACTGCTTGTATTGCACATGATATCACACACAAGTAAACACGCTGCAGGACTGCTTGTATCGCACATGATATCACACACAAGTAAACACACCGCAGGACTGCTTGGATCGCACATGATATCACACAAGTAAACACGTTGCAGGACTGCTTGTATCGCACATGATATCACACACAAGTAAACACACCGCAGGACTGCTTGGATCGCACATGATATCACACAAGTAAACACGCTGCAGGACTGCTTGTATCGCACATGATACCTCACACAAGTAAACACACTGCAGGACTACTTGGATCGCACATGATATCACACAAGTAAACACGTTGCAGGACTGCTTGTATCGCACATGATATCACACACAAGTAAACACGCTGCAGGACTTTTTGTATCGCACAGGATATCACACACAAGTGAACACGCTGCAGGACTGCTTGTATCGCACATGATATCACACACAAGTAAATACGCTGCAGGACTGCTTGTATCGCACAGGATATCACACACAAGTGAGCACGCTGCAGGACTGCTTGTATCGCACATAATATCACACACAAGTAAATACGCTGCAGGACTGCTTGTATCGCACATGATATCACACACAAGTAAACACTATGTGGGATTGTTTGTATTGCACACAAGTAAATACGCTGCAGGACTGCTTGTATCGCACATGATATCACACACACAAGTAAACACGTTGCAGGACTGCTTGTATCGCACATGATATCACACACAAGTAAATATGCTGCAGGACTGCATGTATAGCACATGATATCACACACAAGTAAACACGTTGCAGGACTGCTTGTATCGCACATGATATCACACACAGGTAAATATGCTGCAGGACTGCTTGTATCGCACAGGATATCACACACAAGTAAACACGTTGCAGAACTGCTTGTATCGCACACAAGTAATCACCATGTGGGATTGTTTGTATCGCACATGATATCTCACACAAGTAAACAGGCTGCAGGACTGCTTGCATCGCACATGATATCACACACAAGTAAATATGCTGCAGGACTGCATGAATAGCACATGATATCACACACAAGTAAATACGCTGCAGGACTGCTTGTATCGCACATGACATCACACACAAATAAACACGTTGCAGGACTGCTTGTATCGCACATGACATCACACACAAGTAATCACTATGTGGGATTGTTTGTATCACACAGAATATCACACACAAGTAAATACGCTGTAGGACTACTTGTATCGCACATGATATCACACACAAGTAAATACGCTGCAGGACTCCTTGTATCGCACATGATATCACACACAAGTAAACACGCTGCAGGACTGCTTGTATCGCACATGATATCACACACAAGTAAACACTATGTGGGATTGTTTGTATCACACACAATATCACACACAAGTAAATACGCTGTAGGACTACTTGTATCGCACATGATATCACACACAAGTAAATACGCTGCAGGACTCCTTGTATCGCACATGATATGACACACAAGTAAACACGGTGCAGGACTGCTTGTATCGCACATGATATCACACACAAGTTAATATGCTACAGTACTGTTTGTATCGCACAGGATATCACACACAAGTATTTACGCTGCAGGACTGCTTGTATCGCACATGATATCACACACAAGTAAGCACACCCTAAAACTGATTGTATCGCACATGATATCACACACAAGTAAACACGGTGCAGGACTGCTTGTATCGCACATGATATCACACACAAGTAAATACGCTGCAGGACTGCTCGTATCGCACATGATATCACACACAAGTAAACACTATGTGGGATTGTTTGTATCACACACGATATCACACACAAGTTAATACGCTACAGTACTGTTTGTATCGCACAGGATATCACACACAAGTAATTACGCTGCAGGACTGCTTGTATCGCACATGATATCACACACAAGTAAGCACACCCTAAAACTGATTGTATCGCACATGATATCACACACAAGTAAACACGGTGCAGGACTGCTTGTATTGCACATGATATCACACACAAGTAAACACGCTGCAGGACTGCTTGTATCGCACATGATATCACACACAAGTAAACACACCGCAGGACTGCTTGGATCACACATGATACCACACACAAGTAAACACACTGCAGGACTACTTGGATCGCACATGATATCACACAAGTAAACACGTTGCAGGACTGCTTGTATCGCACATGATATCACACACAAGTAAACACGCTGCAGGACTTTTTGTATCGCACAGGATATCACACACAAGTGAACACGCTGCAGGACTGCTTGTATCGCACATGATATCACACACAAGTAAATACGCTGCAGGACTGCTTGTATCGCACAGGATATCACACACAAGTGAACACGCTGCAGGACTGCTTGTATCGCACATGATATCACACACAAGTAAATACGCTGCAGGACTGCTTGTATCGCACATGATATCACACACAAGTAAATACGTTGCAGTACTGTTTGTATAGCAAATGATATCACACACAAGTAATCACTATGTGGGATTGTTTGTATTGCACACAAGTAAATACGCTGCAGGACTGCTTGTATTGCACATGATATCACACACAAGTAAACACGTTGCAGGACTGCTTGTATCGCACATGATATCACACACAAGTAAATATGCTGCAGGACTGCATGTATAGCACATGATATCACACACAAGTAAATATGCTGCAGGACTGCATGTATAGCACATGATATCACACACAAGTAAACACGTTGCAGGACTGCTTGTATCGCACATGATATCACACACAAGTAAACACGTTGCAGGACTGCTTGTATCGCACATGATATCACACACAAGTAAATATGCTGCAGGACTGCATGTATAGCACATGATATCACACACAAGTAAACACGTTGCAGGACTGCTTGTATCGCACATGATATCACACACAAGTAAACACGTTGCAGGACTGCTTGTATCGCACATGATATCACACACAAGTAAATATGCTGCAGGACTGCTTGTATCGCACATGATATCACACACAAGCAAACACGCTGCAGGTCTGCTTGTATTGCACACAAGTAATCATTATGTGGGATTGTTTGTATCGCACATGATATCACACACAAGTAAATATGCTGCAGGACGGTGTGTATCGCACATGATATCACACACAAGTAAATATGCTGCAGGACGGCGTGTATCGCACATGATATCACACACAAGTAAATATACTGCAGGACGGCGTGTATCGCACATGATATCACACACAAGTAAACACGCTGCAGGACTGCTTGTATCACACATGATATCACACACAAGTAAACACGTTGCAGGACTGCTTGTATCGCACATGACATCGCACACAAGTAATCACTATGTGGGATTGTTTGTATCACACAGAATATCACACACAAGTAAATACGCTGTAGGACTACTTGTATCGCACATGATATCACACACAAGTAAATACGCTGCAGGACTCCTTGTATCGCACATGATATGACACACAAGTAAACACGGTGCAGGACTGCTTGTATCGCACATGATATCACACACAAGTAAGCACACCCTAAAACTGATTGTATCGCACATGATATCACACACAAGTAAACACGGTGCAGGACTGCTTGTATCGCACATGATATCACACACAAGTATTTACGCTGCAGGACTGCTTGTATCGCACATGATATCACACACAAGTAAGCACACCCTAAAACTGATTGTATCGCACATGATATCACACACAAGTAAACACGGTGCAGGACTGCTTGTATCGCACAGGATATCACACACAAGTATTTACGCTGCAGGACTGCTTGTATCGCACATGATATCACACACAAGTAAGCACACCCTAAAACTGATTGTATCGCACATGATATCACACACAAATAAACACGGTGCAGGACTGCTTGTATCGCACATGATATCACACACAAGTAAATACGCTGCAGGACTGCTCGTATCGCACATGATATCACACACAAGTAAACACTATGTGGGATTGTTTGTATCACACACAATATCACACACAAGTTAATACGCTACAGCACTGTTTGTATCGCACAGGATATCACACACAAGTAATTACGCTGCAGGACTGCTTGTATCGCACATGATATCACACACAAGTAAGCACACCCTAAAACTGATTGTATCGCACATGATATCACACACAAGTAAACACGGTGCAGGACTGCTTGTATTGCACATGATATCACACACAAGTAAACACGCTGCAGGACTGCTTGTATCGCACATGATATCACACACAAGTAAACACACCGCAGGACTGCTTGGATCACACATGATATCACACAAGTAAACACGTTGCAGGACTGCTTGTATCGCACATGATATCACACACAAGTAAACACACTGCAGGACTACTTGGATCGCACATGATATCACACAAGTAAACACGTTGCAGGACTGCTTGTATCGCACATGATATCACACACAAGTAAACACGCTGCAGGACTTTTTGTATCGCACAGGATATCACACACAAGTGAACACGCTGCAGGACTGCTTGTATCGCACATGATATCACACACAAGTAAATACGCTGCAGGACTGCTTGTATCGCACAGGATATCACACACAAGTGAACACGCTGCAGGACTGCTTGTATCGCACATAATATCACACACAAGTAAATACGCTGCAGGACTGCTTGTATCGCACATGATATCACACACAAGTAAATACGTTGCAGTACTGTTTGTATAGCACATGATATCACACACAAGTAAACACTATGTGGGATTGTTTGTATTGCACACAAGTAAATACGCTGCAGGACTGCTTGTATCGCACATGATATCACACACACAAGTAAACACGTTGCAGGACTGCTTGTATCGCACATGATATCACACACAAGTAAATATGCTGCAGGACTGCATGTATAGCACATGATATCACACACAAGTAAACACGTTGCAGGACTGCTTGTATCGCACATGATATCACACACAAGTAAACACGTTGCAGGACTGCTTGTATCGCACATGATATCACACACAAGTAAATATGCTGCAGGACTGCTTGTATCGCACATGATATCACACACAAGCAAACACGCTGCAGGTCTGCTTGTATTGCACACAAGTAATCATGATGGGGATTGTTTGTATCGCACATGATATCACACACAAGTAAATATGCTGCAGGACGGTGTGTATCGCACATGATATCACACACAAGTAAATATGCTGCAGGACGGCGTGTATCGCACATGATATCACACACAAGTAAATATACTGCAGGACGGCGTGTATCGCACATGATATCACACACAAGTAAACACGCTGCAGGACTGCTTGTATCGCACATGACATCGCACACAAGTAATCACTGTGTGGGATTGTTTGTATCACACAGAATATCACACACAAGTAAATACGCTGTAGGACTACTTGTATCGCACATGATATCACACACAAGTAAATACGCTGCAGGACTCCTTGTATCGCACATGATATCACACACAAGTAAACACGCTGCAGGACTGCTTGTATCGCACATGATATCACACACAAGTAAACACTATGTGGGATTGTTTGTATCACACACAATATCACACACAAGTAAATACGCTGTAGGACTACTTGTATCGCACATGATATCACACACAAGTAAATACGCTGCAGGACTCCTTGTATCGCACATGATATGACACACAAGTAAACACGGTGCAGGACTGCTTGTATCGCACATGATATCACACACAAGTTAATATGCTACAGTACTGTTTGTATCGCACAGGATATCACACACAAGTTAATATGCTACAGTACTGTTTGTATCACACATGATATCACACACAAGTATTTACGCTGCAGGACTGCTTGTATCGCACATGATATCACACACAAGTAAGCACACCCTAAAACTGATTGTATCGCACATGATATCACACACAAGTAAATATGCTGCAGGACTGCTTGTATCGCACATGATATCACACACAAGTAAATACGCTGCAGGACTGCTCGTATCGCACATGATATCACACACAAGTAAACACTATGTGGGATTGTTTGCATCACACACAATATCACACACAAGTTAATACGCTACAGTACTGTTTGTATCGCACAGGATATCACACACAAGTAATTACGCTGCAGGACTGCTTGTATCGCACATGATATCACACACAAGTAAGCACACCCTAAAACTGATTGTATCGCACATGATATCACACACAAGTAAACACGGTGCAGGACTGCTTGTATTGCACATGATATCACACACAAGTAAACACGCTGCAGGACTGCTTGTATCGCACATGATATCACACACAAGTAAACACACCGCAGGACTGCTTGGATCACACATGATACCACACACAAGTAAACACACTGCAGGACTACTTGGATCGCACATGATATCACACAAGTAAACACGTTGCAGGACTGCTTGTATCGCACATGATATCACACACAAGTAAACACGCTGCAGGACTTTTTGTATCGCACAGGATATCACACACAAGTGAACACGCTGCAGGACTGCTTGTATCGCACATGATATCACACACAAGTAAATACGCTGCAGGACTGCTTGTATCGCACATGATATCACACACAAGTGAACACGCTGCAGGACTGCTTGTATCGCACATGATATCACACACAAGTAAATATGCTGCAGGACTGCATGTATAGCACATGATATCACACACAAGTAAACACGTTGCAGGACTGCTTGTATCGCACATGATATCACACACAAGTAAACACGTTGCAGGACTGCTTGTATCGCACATGATATCACACACAAGTAAATATGCTGCAGGACTGCTTGTATCGCACATGATATCACACACAAGCAAACACGCTGCAGGTCTGCTTGTATTGCACACAAGTAATCATGATGTGGGATTGTTTGTATCGCACATGATATCACACACAAGTAAATATGCTGCAGGACGGTGTGTATCGCACATGATATCACACACAAGTAAATATGCTGCAGGACGGCGTGTATCGCACATGATATCACACACAAGTAAATATACTGCAGGACGGCGTGTATCGCACATGATATCACACACAAGTAAACACGCTGCAGGACTGCTTGTATCGCACATGACATCGCACACAAGTAATCACTATGTGGGATTGTTTGTATCACACAGAATAATCCACACAAGTAAACACGCTGCAGGACTGCTTGTATCGCACATGATATCACACACAAGTAAACACTATGTGGGATTGTTTGTATCACACACAATATCACACACAAGTAAATACGCTGTAGGACTACTTGTATCGCACATGATATCACACACAAGTAAATACGGTGCAGGACTCCTTGTATCGCACATGATATGACACACAAGTATTTACGCTGCAGGACTGCTTGTATCGCACATGATATCACACACAAGTAAGCACACCCTAAAACTGATTGTATCGCACATGATATCACACACAAGTAAATATGCTGCAGGACTGCTTGTATCGCACATGATATCACACACAAGTAAATACGCTGCAGGACTGCTTGTATCGCACATGATATCACACACAAGTAAACATGCTGCAGGACTGCTCGTATCGCACATGATATCACACACAAGTAAACACTATGTGGGATTGTTTGTATCACACACAATATCACACACAAGTTAATACGCTACAGTACTGTTTGTATCGCACAGGATATCACACACAAGTAATTACGCTGCAGGACTGCTTGTATCGCACATGATATCACACACAAGTAAGCACACCCTAAAACTGATTGTATCACACATGATATCACACACAAGTAAACACGGTGCAGGACTGCTTGTATTGCACATGATATCACACACAAGTAAACACGCTGCAGGACTGCTTGTATCGCACATGATATCACACACAAGTAAACACTATGTGGGATTGTTTGTATCACACACAATATCACACACAAGTAAATACGCTGTAGGACTACTTGTATCGCACATGATATCACACACAAGTAAATACGCTGCAGGACTCCTTGTATCGCACATGATATGACACACAGGTAAACACGGTGCAGGACTGCTTGTATCGCACATGATATCACACACAAGTTAATATGCTACAGTACTGTTTGTATCGCACAGGATATCACACACAAGTATTTACGCTGCAGGACTGCTTGTATCACACATGATATCACACACAAGTATTTACGCTGCAGGACTGCTTGTATCGCACATGATATCACACACAAGTAAGCACACCCTAAAACTGATTGTATCGCACATGATATCACACACAAGTAAACACGGTGCAGGACTGCTTGTATCGCACATGATATCACACACAAGTAAATACGCTGCAGGACTGCTCGTATCGCACATGATATCACACACAAGTAAACACTATGTGGGATTGTTTGTATCACACACAATATCACACACAAGTTAATACGCTACAGTACTGTTTGTATCGCACAGGATATCACACACAAGTAATTACGCTGCAGGACTGCTTGTATCGCACATGATATCACACACAAGTAAGCACACCCTAAAACTGATTGTATCGCACATGATATCACACACAAGTAAACACGGTGCAGGACTGCTTGTATTGCACATGATATCACACACAAGTAAACACGCTGCAGGACTGCTTGTATCGCACATGATATCACACACAAGTAAACACACCGCAGGACTGCTTGGATCACACATGATACCACACACAAGTAAACACACTGCAGGACTACTTGGATCGCACATGATATCACACAAGTAAACACGTTGCAGGACTGCTTGTATCGCACATGATATCACACACAAGTAAACACGCTGCAGGACTTTTTGTATCGCACAGGATATCACACACAAGTGAACACGCTGCAGGACTGCTTGTATCGCACATGATATCACACACAAGTAAATACGCTGCAGGACTGCTTGTATCGCACATGATATCACACACAAGTGAACACGCTGCAGGACTGCTTGTATCGCACATGATATCACACACAAGTAAATACGCTGCAGGACTGCTTGTATCGCACATGATATCACACACAAGTAAATACGTTGCAGTACTGTTTGTATCGCACATGATATCACACACAAGTAATCACTATGTGGGATTGTTTGTATTGCACACAAGTAAATACGCTGCAGGACTGCTTGTATTGCACATGATATCACACACAAGTAAACACGTTGCAGGACTGCTTGTATCGCACATGATATCACACACAAGTAAATATGCTGCAGGACTGCATGTATAGCACATGATATCACACACAAGTAAACACGCCGCAGGACTGCTTGTATCGCACATGATATCACACACAAGTAAATATGCTGCAGGACTGCATGTATAGCACATGATATCACACACAAGTAAACACGTTGCAGGACTGCTTGTATCGCACATGATATCACACACAAGTAAACACGTTGCAGGACTGCTTGTATCGCACATGATATCACACACAAGTAAATATGCTGCAGGACTGCTTGTATCGCACATGATATCACACACAAGCAAACACGCTGCAGGTCTGCTTGTATTGCACACAAGTAATCATTATGTGGGATTGTTTGTATCGCACATGATATCACACACAAGTAATCATGATGTGGGATTGTTTGTATCGCACATGATATCACACACAAGTAAATATGCTGCAGGACGGTGTGTATCGCACATGATATCACACACAAGTAAATATGCTGCAGGACGGCGTGTATCGCACATGATATCACACACAAGTAAATATACTGCAGGACGGCGTGTATCGCACATGATATCACACACAAGTAAACACGCTGCAGGACTGCTTGTATCGCACATGACATCGCACACAAGTAATCACTATGTGGGATTGTTTGTATCACACAGAATAATCCACACAAGTAAACACGCTGCAGGACTGCTTGTGTCGCACATGATATCACACACAAGTAAACATTTTTTTTTATGTGCAAATATTTTTTAATCAAGAATTAATTTGTTTTAATTGCAAATCGTTTTTTTAATTGAATATAAATATTTTATGACTTTCAAATTGTTTTTTTTTTTATCTTGCAAATCTATCCGTCCATTTTCTACTGCTTGTCCCTCTCGTGGTCGTTTAAAAAAAAAAAAAAAAAAGGATGTGTTTTTATTCTTGCGAATAACTTTTCTACATGCAGAAAATTGTGTTTCTTTTTTATCTGCAAATATTTTTTTAATCAAGAATTATTTTTTAATTGCAAATCTTTTTTTTTTGATTGAATATAAATATTTTATGACTTTCAAATGTGTTTTTTTTAACTTGCAAATCCATCCGTCCATTTTTCTGCTGCTTTTCCGTCTCAGGGTCGTTCTTTTTTACATGAAAAAAAAAAAAGATTTTATACTTGCGAGTAGGTTTTTTTTTTTTTTACGTTCAGAAAATAGTTTTTTGTTACTTGCAAATGTTTTTATTTTTTAATTTTTTTATCATAAACATTGTTTTATTCTTCAGAATTGTTTTTTTTTTGTTTAATTCCATAAAAATACGGACATTTTTTTCCATATTTTTATGGAATTATTCTTTAAGCTCAACAGTATTAAAATAATAAATTTGCTTCACTAAAGGATGTTTTTGTCATAAAAAAAATAAAATGTTTTGTACATGCTAAAAAGTAAGGAAATCACTTTTCTGAATGTTAATCCTTTCTTCCCCTGGTATGTAAGTTGAAAGACGACACCAGGGGTCATCAACACGGTGCCCGTGGGCACCAGGTCGCCCGTAAGGACCAGATGAGTCGCCCGCTGGCCTGTTCTAAAAATAGCTCAAATAGCGGCACTTACCAGTGAGCTGCCTCGATTTTTTAAATTGTATTTATTTACTAGCAAGCTGGTCTCGCTTTGCTGGACATTTTTAATTCTAAGAGAGACAAAACTCAAATAGAATTTGAAAATCCAAGAAAATATTTTAAAGACTTGGTCTTCACTTGTTTAAATAAATTCATTTATTTTTTTACTTTGCTTCTTATAACTTTCAGAAAGAGAATTTTAGAAAAAAAATACAACCTTAAAAATGATTTTAGGATTTTTAAACAAATATGCCTTTTTACCTTTTTAAATTTCTTCCTTTTCTTTCCTGACAATTTAAATCAAAGTTCAAGTAATTTTTATTTTTTATTGTAAAGAATAATAAACATATTTTAATGTAATTCTTCATTTTAGCTTCTGTTTTTTCGATGAAGAATATTTGTGAAATATTTTTTCAAACTAATGATTAAAATTAAAACAAATATATTCTAGAAAATCTTAAGAATCAAATTTAAATCTTGTTTAAAAGTCTTTTGAATTTATTTTAAAATATTTGTTATGGAAAATCTAGAAGAAATAATGATTTGTCTTTGTTAGCTTGGTCCAATTTGTTATATATTCTAACAAAATGCAGATTGGATTTTAACCTATTTAAAACATGTCATCAAAATTTTAAAATGAATCTTAATCAGGAAAAATTACTAATGATGTTCCATAAATTATTTTTTAATTTTTTTTCCAAAAGATTCGAATTAGCTAGTTTTTCTCTTCTTATTTGGGGTTGAGTTTTGAATTTTAAATAGTCGAAATTGAAGATAAACTATGTTTCAAAATTACATTTTCATTTTTTTCCTGTTTTCTCCTCTTTTAAACCGTTCAATTAAGTGTTTTTTTCACCATTTATTCTCTACAAAAAACCTTCCGTAAAAGGAACAAAAATGTACGATGGAATGACGGACAGACATACCCATTTTTTTTTATATATATAGATTTATTTATTAAATTTAAATCGAGCAAATTGGCTATTTCTGGCAATTTATTTCAGTGTGTATCAAACTGGTAGCCCTTGGCATTAATCAGTACCCAAGAAGTAAATCTTGCTTTCAAAAAGGTTGCTGACCCCTGCAGTACATGTACATAAGTTTAATGACAACAAAGGACATGTACATAAGAATAATACACACCTGGGTCCTCCAGGCCACCAGAGGGCGCTACACTTCCGGTCAGCCAGAGAACCAGGAAGTAGTAAATGTCCACATACTCAAAGAACAGCTGTGATAAATTAAATGTTCGACTTACGGTAACATTTCATTTTATTTTTACCGGCGATTTTTGTGTGTGAATCCCCAGCAAAGACCAGGAAACTGTCATGTTTTCTTTTGGTCATGTTATGTTGTGTTTTTTGGACACTCACTTCTGTTTTGCACTTCCTGGTTTGTTATCGTCTCCATGCCAGCGCATTGATGTTCACCTTTCCCTCAAGCCACGCCCCTGTCCTCAGCCCTCACACCTGTTTGCAATGATCACAGTTATTATTTAAGCCACTGTTACCTGGTAGTCAGTCTGGCAACTCCCCACATTCCCACGAACTACCTACAGATCCCGCATATTCCTATTTTATGCTGTTTTGTCCACGCCACGTAAGTTTGTTGTTCATGCCACAGTGCAAGTGTTTTTGTTCATGTTTATAGTTAGCAGCCTTTGTGCTAGTCATTTTTTTTTGTAGCCAAGTTTTTGTTCTCCGCGCCCTGTGTTTGCCTTTTGTTGTTGTTTTGTTAGACGATAAATCAAAATGTACTCACATTCACGCCTGGCTCGTCCCAAGTTCCCTCTGCGACGAAGAAACAATCCTAGTCCAAGTCCTTGTTCGACAGAGACGAAAAACAAGAAGTAAAATGACCTTTGTGGTTTCCGTGTTAGCATGTAGCATGTTAGCATGTAGCTCCACCAGCATGTGAGTCAGTTTTTTCATTAATTGACCGGTGGTAAAT
>NC_084625.1:2521995-2524495 GCF_033978795.1 Nerophis ophidion
AAACCCCGTTTCCATATGAGTTGGGAAATGGTGTTAGATGTAAATATAAACAGAATACAATGATTTGCAAATCCTTTTCAAGCCATATTCAGTTGAATATGCTACAAAGACAACATATTTCATGTTCAAACTCATAAACTTGATTTTTTTTTTGCAAATAATAATTAACTTAGAATTTCATGGCTGCAACAGGTGCCAAAGTAGTTGGGAAAGGGCATGTTCACCACTGTGTTACATCACCTTTTTTTTTAACAACACTCAATAAACGTTTGGGAACTGAGGAAACTAATTGTTGAAGCTTTGAAAGTGGAATTCTTTCCCATTCTTGTTTTATGTAGAGTTTCAGTCCTTCAACAGTCCGGGGTCTCCGCTGTCCTATTTTACACTTCACACATTTTCCATGGGAGACAGGTTTGGACTGCAGGCGGGCCAGGAAAGTACCCACACTCTTTATTTTTTTAAGAAGCCACGGTGTTATAACACATGCTGAATGTGGTTTGGCATCGTCTTGCTGATATAAGCAGGGGCGTCCATGAAAAAGACGGCACTTAGATGGCAGTATATGTTGTTCCAAAACCTGTATGTACCTTTCAGCATTAATGGTGCCTTCACAGATGTGTAAGTTACCCATGCCTTGGGCACTAATGCACCCCCATACCATCACACATGCTGGCTTTTCAACTTTGCTTCGATAACAGTCTGGATGGTTCGCTTCCCCTTTGGTCCGGATGACACGATGTTGAATATTTCCAAAAACAATTTGAAATGTGGACTCGTCAGACCACAGAACACTTTTCCACTTTGCATCAGTCCATCTTAGATGATCTCGGGCCCAGAGAAGCCGGCGGCGTTTCTGGATGTTGTTGATAAATGGCTTTCGCTTTGCATAGTAGAGCTTTAACTTGCACTTACAGATGTAGCGACCAACTGTATTTAGTGACAGTGGTTTTATGAAGTGTTCCTGAGCCCATGTGGTGATATCCTTTTAGAGATTGATGCCTGTTTTTGATACAGTGCCATCTGAGGGATGGAAGGTCACGGTCATTCAATGTTGGTTTCCGGCCATGCCGCTTACGTGGAGTGATTTCTCCAGATTCTCTGAACCTTTTGATGATATTATGGAGCGTAGATGTTGAAATCCCTAAATTTCTTGCAATGTCACTTTGAGAAAGGTTGTTCTTAAACTGTTTGACTATTTGCTCACACAGTTGTGGACAAAGGGGTGTACCTCGCCCCATCCTTTCTTGTGAAAGACTGGGAATCAGTTTTTATAGCCAATCATGGCACCCACCTGTTCTCAATTAGCCTGCACACCTGTGGGATGTTCCAAATAAGTGTTTGATGAGCATTCCTCAACTTTATCAGTATTTATTGCCACCTTTCCCAACTTCTTTGTCACGTGTTGCTGGCATCAAATTCAAAAGTTAATGATTATTTACACACAAAAAAAAAAGTTTATGAGTTTGAACATCAAATATGTTGTCTTTGTAGCATATTCAACTGAATATGGCTTGAAAATTATTCGAAAATCATTGTATTCTGTTTATATTTACATCTAACACCATTTCCCAACTCATATGGAAACGGGGTTTGTAACAAGTGTTGTCAGTTGTAAAAAGCTAAGTTAGCATAGGCGTTAAGTTAGCTATTCCATATATCTGACACATGAAGCAAAGACAAAACAAAAACTTCCAAAATTCTTCTTTTTTTTAATCTTTCCCCCCCAGAAGTAAAGTCCCATTTGGAGTCTGATTGCCGGAAGCTGCCAGAAGATTGGAGGAGTGACAGCAGCCAAGAGAAGATGAAGTCAGACTGAGGTGAGCGAGCACGCTCACTGGTGAAAACTGTTCATATTTACACACTTTTCACTCTCACACTACCCTATTTTTCGGAGTATAAGTCGCTCTGGAGTATAAGCCCCACCTGCCAAAAATGCATAATAAAGAACAAAAAAAAAACATCTATAAGTCGCACTGGAGTATAAGTCGCATTTTTGGGGAAATTTACAGTATTTGATAAAAGCCAACACCAAGAATAGACATTTGAAAGGAAATTTAAAATAAATAACAGACTGAATAAGTGTAGGTTATATGAGGCATAAATAAGCAACTGCTATACCTTTACCAAACTATCTCTCACTCCTAATCCATAAATCCCATGAAATCTTATACGTCTAGTCTCTTACGTGAATGAGATAAATAATATTATTTCATATTTTACAGTAATGTGTTGATAAAATCACAAATACATAATTTCCTTGAATTGCCGCCGGGCATATAGTATGCGCCTGACTAGAATTACTGCCGTATCGAACTCGTTTCGCAAAATAATTAGCACACGCTCAGCATTACCGCCGGCTCAGGATTAACGGCGGGTCAAACTCGTTTCGCAAAATATTATTTTTATTAGCACATGTCTACAATTTCCGCGGGGTCAAACTCGTTTCGCCAAATAATTAGCATAGGCCTAGAATTTCCTCCGGGTCAAACTCGTCACGTCA
>NC_084625.1:2529495-2599495 GCF_033978795.1 Nerophis ophidion
GGAAAAAAAAAGTTGACATTATATGTTTAAATATTCAGTTTTTTTTAAATTCAGTGCATACAAATTCAGCGTAGAAACATTTCTTAATTAAGCCTGAAGCGATCGATCCCGTCTCAGAGCCAGCCAATGATGTGTCGAGTTGGAAGTCATGTGACATTTTGCTCTTTTATTCCACTTTTTAATTCATTTTTTGGTAATAGTACTTTTAGAATGTGCCGTGGTGCGTTTAAAAAAATCCGGCGCCGCACTTTGAGCACCCAAGGTCGGGGAAGAGCCTCTAAAACGTGCGTTGGTCATTCATCGCTCAACCAACGGGGGGCGCCCCGCTGACTTCCGCCGCGTTTAAGACCCACGCAGGAAAACGTCACGGCGAATCATAAGCGACTTTGACGGGCGCCACGCTGCCATGCGGAACACTTCCCCGCGTGAATCACGGCGCAGGCGGCGGCTGGCGGGGGTGTCACTTTGCGTTACGCCGCGTGTCAGCGCCTTCCAGAATGTTTTGGGGAATAAATAGAGATGTCTTTTCACATCAAGCGCGGCATCGGCCCCCTAAATTTAATCCCCCCTTTTCCCTCCTTTTGCCGGCTCACGCTCCGGCGGGCTGGCGTGTGGAGAGGCGGCGTGCGGGTCAGCGCCGATGACTCGGGCCCGCGGCGGGAAGTGAAAAATAACGTCCGAACATGCAGACACAAAATGTCTTCGTTACGCTTTTATCCGCCGTACCGGGGATGTTCTGTGAGTGCGGCAAAGCGAGGACACTTCCTGTCCGACAGGCATGGCGTGCTCTGGAAGGACAATAAAGTCGACATATTGATACAACGTTGACATATTGATATCAGATGGGGATACAATTACATTAAGAATTAAAGCTGCAGGCAGTGATGGACGGGACCGACTTTTGCTGGTGTTTCCTGCCTTTAACCATTCAACATATCTTTACCTGCACTTTACCTACCTTCTCTGTATCCTGGAGTCAAACTGCTGCCTCCTTCTTTCACCCAGTCAACATATCTTTACCTGCACTTTACCTACCTTCCCTGCATCCTGGAGTCAAACTGGTGCCTCCTTCTTTCACCCAGTCAACATATCTTTACCTGCACTTTACCTACCTTCCCTGCATCCTGGAGTCAAACTGGTGCCTCCTTCTTTCACCCAGTCAACATATCTTTACCTGCACTTTACCTACCTTCCCTGCATCCTGGAGTCAAACTGGTGCCTCCTTCTTTCACCCAGTCAACATATCTTTACCTGCACTTTACCTACCTTCCCTGCATCCTGGAGTCAAACTGGTGCCTCCTTCTTTCACCCAGTCAACATATCTTTACCTGCACATTACTTACCTTCTCTGTATCCTGGAGTCAGACTGGTGCCTCCTTCTTTCACCCAGTCAACATATCTTTACCTGCACATTACTTACCTTCTCTGTATCCTGGAGTCAAACTGGTGCCTCATTCTTTCACCCAGTCAACATATCTTTACCTGCACATTACCTACCTTCTCTGTATCCTGGAGTCAAACTGGTGCCTCCTTCTTTCACCCAGTCAACATATCTTTAGCCGCACGTTACCTACCTTCTCTGTATCCTAGAGTCAAATTGGTGCCTCCTTCTTTCACCCAGTCAACATATCTTTAACTGCACATTACCTACCTTCCCTGCATCCTGGGGTCACACTGGTGCTTATTTCTTTCACCCATACAAGCTGGTGTTTCCTGCCATCACCCAGTCAACATATCTTTACCTGCACTTTACCTACCTTCTCTGTATCCTGGAGTCAAACTGGTGCCTCCTTCTTTCACCCAGTCAACATATCTTTACCTGCACATTACCTACCTTCCCTGCATCCTGGAGTCAAACTGGTGCCTCCTTCTTTCACCCATTCAACATATCTTTACCTGCACATTACCTACCTTCTCTGTATCCTGGAGTCAAACTGGTACCTCCTTCTTTCACCCAGTCAACATATCTTTACCCGCACATTACCTACCTTCCCTGCATCCTGGAGTCGAACTGGTGCCTCCTTCTTTCACCCAGTCAACATATCTTTACCTGCACATTACCTACCTTCTCTGTATCCTGGAGTCAAACTGGTGCCTCCTTCTTTCACCCAGTCAACATATCTTTACCTGCACTTTACCTACCTTCTCTGTATCCTGGAGTCAAACTAGTGCCTCCTTCTTTCACCCAATCAACATATCTTTACCTACACATTACCTACCTTCTCTGTATCCTGGCGTCAAACTGGTGCCTCCTTCTTTCACCCAATCAACATATCTTCACCTGCACGTTACCTACCTTCTCTGTATCCTGGAGTCAAACTGCTGCCTCCTTCTTTCACCCAGTCACCATATCCTTACCTGCACTTTACCTACCTTCCCTGTATCCTGGAGTCAAATTGGTGCCGCCTTCTTTCACCCAGTCAACATATCTTTACCTGCACATTACCTACCTTCTCTGTATCCTGGAGTCAAACTGGTGCCTCCTTCTTCCACCCAGTCAACATATCTTTACCTGCACATTACCTACCTTCTCTGCATCCTGGAGTCAAATTGATGCCTCCTTCTTTCACCCAGTCAACATATCTTTACCCGCACGTTACCTACCTTCTCTGTATCCTGGAGTCAAACTGCTGCCTCCTTCTTTCACCCAGTCAACATATCTTTACCCGCACGTTACCTACCTTCTCTGTATCCTGGAGTCAAACTGCTGCCTCCTTCTTTCACCCAGTCAACATATCTTTACCCGCACATTACCTACCTTCTATGTATCCTGGAGTCAAACTGGTGCCGCCTTCTTTCACCCAGTCAACATATCTTTACCTGCACTTTACCTACCTTCCCTGCATCCTGGAGTCAAACTGGTGCCTCCTTCTTTCACCCATTCAACATATCTTTACCTGCACATTACCTACCTTCTCTGTATCCTGGAGTCAAACTGGTGCCTCCTTCTTTCACCCATTCAACATATCTTTACCTGCACTTTACCTACCTTCTCTGTATCCTGGAGTCAAACTGGTGCCTCCTTCTTTCACCCATTCAACATATCTTTACCTGCACATTACCTACCTTCTCTGTATCCTGGAGTCAAACTGGTGCCTCCTTCTTTCACCCATTCAACATATCTTTACCTGCACTTTACCTACCTTCTCTGTATCCTGGAGTCAAACTGCTGCCTCCGTCTTTCACCCAGTCAACATATCTTCACCTGCACATTACCTACCATCTCTGTATTCTGGAGTCAAACTGGTGCCTCCTTCTTTCACCCAGTCAACATATCTTTACCTGCACATTACCTACCTTCTCTGCATCCTGGAGTCAAACTGGTGCCTCCTTCTTCCACCCAGTCAACATATCTTTACCTGCACGTTACCTACCTTCTCTGTATCCTGGAGTCAAACTGGTGCCTCCTTCTTTCACCCAGTCAACATATCTTTACCCGCACATTACCTACCTTCTCTGTATCCTGGAGTCAAACTGGTGCCTCCTTCTTTCACCCAGTCAACATATCTTTACCTGCACATTACCTACCTTCTATGTATCCTGGAGTCAAACTGGTGCCTCCTTCTTTCACCCAGTCAACATATATTTACCTTCACATTACCTACCTTCTCTGTATCCTGGAGTCAAACTGGTGCCTCCTTCTTTCACCCAGTCAACATATCTTTACCTGCACATTACCTACCTTCTCTGTATCCTGGAGTCAAAATGGTGCCTCCTTCTTTCACCCAGTCAACATATCTTTACCTGCACATTACCTACCTTCTCTGTATCCTGGAGTCAAACTGGTGCCTCCTTCTTTCACCCAGTCAACATATCTTTACCTGCACATTACTTACCTTCTCTGTATCCTGGAGTCAGACTGGTGCCTCCTTCTTTCACCCAGTCAACATATCTTTACCTACACTTTACCTACCTTCTCTGTATCCTGGAGTCAAACTGGTGCCTCCTTCTTTCACCCAGTCAACATATCTTTACCTGCACATTACCTACCTTCTCTGTATCCTGGAGTCAAACTGGTGCCTCCTTCTTTCACCCAATCAACATATCTTTACCCGCACATTACCTACCTTCTCTGTATCCTGGAGTCAAACTGGTGCCTCCTTCTTTCACGCGGTCAACATATCTTTACCCGCACATTACCTACCTTCCCTGCATCCTGGGGTCACACTGGTGCTTCTTTCTTTCACCCATACAAGCTGGTGCTTCCTGCCATCACCCAGACAACATATCTTTACCTGCACATTACCTACCTTCTCTGTATCCTGGAGTCAAACTGGTGCCTCCTTCTTCCACCCAGTCAACATATCTTTACCTGCAATTTACCTACCTTCTCTGTATCCTGGAGTCAAACTGGTGCCTCCTTCTTTCACCCAGTCAACATATCTTTACCTTCACATTACCTACCTTCTCTGTATCCTGGAGTCAAACTGGTGCCTCCTTCTTTCACCCAGTCAACATATCTTTACCTGCACATTACCTACCTTCTCTGTATCCTGGAGTCAGACTGGTGCCGCCTTCTTTCACCCAGTCAACATATCTTTACCTGCACATTACCTACCTTCTCTGTATCCTGGAGTCAAACTGGTGCCTCCTTCTTTCACCCAGTCAACATATCTTTACCTGCACTTTACCTACCTTCTCTGTATCCTGGAGTCAAAGTGGTGCCTCCTTCTTTCACCCAGTCAACATATCTTTACCCGCACATTACCTACCTTCTCTGCATTGTGTGGTCACGCCGGTGCTTCCTACTTTTAAGCGGCCATCTTGAGACGGCAGCAGCGCAGCAGCATCAGCGCAGAGGTTCTTTTGAAGGCTCGTAAAATCAAAACCGGAGCAGTTATTAAAACTCTTTGTGCAACTTTTAATCAGAAGGGTTCAATCTCTTTCCTGTGCGAGTTTGAAGCCGACACAACAAACGCGCTCAGAGGAGATAATGTTTGAAAAAAGGTGATGGGTTTTTACAAAACTTTTGTTTTGAAGGGGGAATTGCAAACTTCCTGTTAATTTTTGCTGGGGTTTGTCACTATATGAAATGTAGGTCTAAGTGAGACCTACATAGACATTTTGTTTTATGTCTTTACGACATTCCTACCGGAAGTTACAAGCAGTTTTGTCTGTGTTTTCTTCCTAGGGGGCGCTAGAGCGGAATTTTATATTTTGAGGTTTGGTTTTTTATTAGATCGCAACTTTCGCCAGTCCTGATGTGTGTGTCCAGTTTGGTGAGTGTGAAGCATTTTAAGAGGGTCAAATTACAGCTCTAAGAGCCAAAAATTATTATTTTTAGGAAACTTGTTTGTTTTGAAAGGGTGTTTGCCAACTTCCTGTTTTTTGCTGAAGAATGTAATTTTATGAAATGTAGGTCTAAGTCAGAACTACATAGATGTTTTTATTTCATGTCTCTACGACATTCCTAACGGAAGTTACAAGCAGTTTTGTCCGTGCTTTCTTCCTAGGGGGCGCTAGAGCGCAATTTTGAATTTTGGGGTTTGTCTTTATATTAGATTGCAATGTTCACCAGTACTGATGAGTATGTAAAATTTGGTGAGTTTTGAAGCATCTTAAGGGGGTCAAATTACAGCTCAAATAGGCAAAAATAGTTTTTTTTAGGAAACTTTTGTTTGAAGGGGTGTTTGTCAACTTCCTGTTGATTTTTGCTGAAGAGTGTAATTTTATAAAATGTAGGTCTAAGTCAGACCTACATATATATTTTCATTTCATGTCTCTACAACATTCCTAACGGAAGTTACAAGCAGTTTTGTCCGTGCTTTCTTCCTAGGGGGCGCTATAGCGCAATTTTGAGTTTTGGGGTTTGTTTTTTATTAGATTGCAATGTTCACCAGTCCTGATGTGTGTGTAAAATTTGGTGAGTTTGAAGCATGTTAAGGGGGTCAAATTACAGCTCAAAGAGGCGGCGGTATAATAAAAATAAAACCTTACAAATAAAATAGTGTCCTCTCTCCAAAGGGACATTCAGTCCCTAACTAGAACATTTTATGGGCCTGATCTCTGTACCCTGGACCCCTGGCCGTACTTTTAAGATGGTGCCGATGGTCCGAATCCGTGAATTTTAAGTGTAACTGTACAAAATGAGCCACAGCGCTAGCCTAAAACATTAGCATGTTTTCATAAAAATGCTCAAATTTAGTGTAGACCAGGGGTCACCAACACGGTGCCCGCGGGCACCAGGTCGCCCGTAAGGACCAGATGAGTCGCCCGCTGGCCTGTTCTAAAAATAGCTCAAATAGCAGCACTTACCAGTGAGCTGCCTCTATTTTTTAAATTGTATTTATTTACTAGCAAGCTGATCTCGCTTTGCTGGACATTTTTAATTCTAAGAGGGACAAAACTCAAATAGAATTTGAAAATCCAAGAAAATATTTGAAAGACTTGGTCTTCACTTGTTTAAATAAATTCATTTATTTTTTTTTACTTTGCTTCTTATAACTTTCAGAAAGACAATTTTAGAGTAAAAATACAACCTTAAAAATGATTTTAGGATTTTTAAACACATTTACTTTTTTAAATTCCTTCCTCTTCTGTCCTGACAATTTAAATCAATGTTCAAGTATTTTTTTTTAATTTTTTTATTGTAAAGAATAATAAATACATTTTAATTTAATTCTTCATTTTAGCTTCTGTTTTTTCATCGAAGAATATTTGTGAAATATTTCTTCAAACTTTGTGTGACTAAAAATTAAGAAAAATATTCTGGCAAATCTAGAAAATCTGTAGAATCAAATTTTAAATCTTGTTTCAAAGTCTTTTGAATTTCTTTAAAAAATTTTGTTCTGGAAAATCTAGAAGAAATTATTTTTCTTTTTTAGAAATATATTTTGGTCCAATTTGTTATATATTCTAACAAACTGCAGATTGGATTTTAACCTATTTAAAACATGTCATCAAAATTCTAAAATTAATCTTAATCGGGAAAAATTACTAATGGTGTTCCATTAATCTTTTTTTTTATTTTTTCAAAAAGATTCCTATTAGCTAGTTTTTCTCATTTTTTTCGGTCGAATTTTGAATTTTAAAGAGTCAAAATTGAAGATAAACTGTTTCAAAATTAAATTGTAATTTTTGAGTGTGTTCTCCTCTTTTTAAACCATTCAATTAAGTGTTTTTTTCATTATTTATTCTCTACAAAAAACCTTCAGTAAAAGGAAAAAAAAAGACAAACAAATACCCTATTTTTTTTATATACATATATCATTTATTTATTAAAGATAAATTGGCTATTTCTGTCAATTTATTTAAGTGTGTATCAAACTGGTAGCCCTTTGCATTAATCAGTCCCCAAGAAGTAGCTCTTTGTTCCAAAAAGGTTGCTGACCCCTGGTGGAGAAGCAGGGATTTGTTTCTCACTTGTCACCTGGGATAGTGGGTGTGGCTACATGTGTGTGGGCGGAGCATGTATGTGTGGGAGGCGTGTCTTTGGGGCTGAATGATTGCTGAATGAATATCACCTGCACCTGTCTGGGGGAATTGTTTGGCTAGTTTGGAGAAAGTGAGGACCTGGGTGCTGTTTGTCTTCGACCACAAAAAGAACATAAAAGGACTACAAAGGAACCACAATTGTTTGGCTTGTTTGGAGAAAGTGAGGACCTGGGTGCTGTTTGTCTTCTGTTGACCGCAAAAGGAACATAAAAGGACTACAAAGGAACCACAATTGTTTGGCTTGTTTGGAGAAAGTGAGGACCTGGGTGCTGTTTGTCTTCTGTTGACCGCAAAAGGAACATAAAAGGACTACAAAGGAACCACAATTGTTTGGCTTGTTTGGAGAAAGTGAGGACCTGGATGCTGTTTGTCTTCTGTTGACCGCAAAAGGAACATAAAAGGACTACAAAGGAACCACAAACCATCAGAATGTAATATTTAGGATTTTTACTGAAAGGGACAAGAAATTACCCTCAAAACTGAAGGGGAGGAGCCTGCTGTCTGCTCGCGGAAGCCTTCCCTGACGTCCTTCGGACTGCGGTGACGGAGCTTCGTCTCCGGGCCACACAGAACTTATGGGGATCAGTTTTCTGCTTGGACTCCACATGAGATCCTGGTTTTCCACGGCCCCTAACGCCTCCCACCTTCCTTCTTCCACGGTCTCCAAGACGCTTGCGGGAAAACCGGTTTGTAGCTGGCGACATCTGTCAAGGCGAGGACTAGGGGTCCGTTTTCCCGTGGTGCAGAGGGACTGGAACGGACATGGCGTGAAGGTAAGGACATCTTTTAATTAATAACTCCAAAAAGGAACAAACTAAAGGCGCTCACAGCCGAGGTACAAAACTTGGCTGTAAAAACAAAACTAGCACTAAGGCAAAACTATGATCATAAAACAAAAACTTGCACAATGGCATGGATGACGAAAAACTTACTTGGAAGGAGAAAGGAACAGGGATCGTCGGCGTGGGTAGAAGGTGGGAGAGGGCGATGTCGCCAGGCTGACTGCCTGGCAACGACAGGCTTAAATAGGTGCAGTGATGACAGGTGCGTGGGTCCAGACAAATCAGGTGCGTGAGTCGTGAACACATAACAGGTGAAAACTGATGGGTTGGCATGGTGACAAAACAAGAGTGCCCAATGAATCCAAAACAAAAACTTGCACAATCGCATGGATAACAAAAAACTTACCTGGAAGGAGAAAGGAACAGGGATCGCCGGCGTGGGTAGAAGGTGGGAGAGTGCGATGTCGCCAGGCTGACTGCCTGGCAACGACAGGCTTAAATGGGTGCAGTGATGACAGGTGCGTGAGTCATAAAAACATAACAGGTGAAAACTGATGGGTTGGCATGGTGACAAAACAAAACAAGAGTGCCTAATGAATTCAAAACTTAACGGAACGTGACCACAAAACATGACATTTTGACTAAAATAGAAGAACAATGTGTGCATATTGGAGGACCTTTTAGATGTGAACTGGCTAATATCAGACAATTTACATGAAAGCTGATATCATCCGATTTTTTTTTTTGTGTGGCTAATATCAGACCCATATCTGAGATCGCTATTGTATCGCAGCACCCTCCTCCACAGCCCTGGTTGTGTGGAAGCCTCATTGCAAGTAGAATTGCTCATTAGATGGAGGCGTCTTTTCCTCTCCACCATTAAAGCTCCATTAGCTGACATTACAGCAAACGATACCAGTGGACCGCACTGCAGCAGATCCAACTGCCGGGACGCCGTCTTCGTCAGGGGGGAACATTTGGGTCGGTGGATTAAGTCAAGTGAATTATATTTACATAGCGCTTTTTCTCTAGTGACTTCAAAGCGCTTTACATAGTGAAACCCAATATCTGAGTTCCATTTAAAGCAGTGTGGGTGGCACTGGGAGCAGGTGGGGAAAGTGCCTTGCCCAAGGACACAGCGGCAGTGACTAGGATGGCGGGAGCGGGGATCGAACCTGGAACCCTCAAGTTGCTAGCAAGGCCACTCTACCAACCGAGCCATACCGCCCCAATCAACTAAAAGCATGTCTTTTTCTCACAATGTCGATTTTTTTCTCAAAATATTGGGAGCAATTCCTCATATTTTTTTTGCTTCTGTAATACTGCAATATTTCTCATAAAAGTATCACTTTTTTATGTAAAATTATTACTTTTTAATGCAAAATGGAGACATTTATCGTATGCAAATATCTAATTTTTTTGGTTTTTCCAGCAAAATAGTGAATTTTTTTAGTAAAATTATATATAACCAATTAAAATACCGATTATCATTATTATAATGTTGCCAACATTTAAATTTTTTTATTTTTTTTAATTTTTTTAATAAAAATTGTGACTTTTGTCGGGTAAAAGACTTGTCGAAATGTTAAGCTTTTCTTTTAAAATTGCTACTTTTGATGAGTAAAATTCCAACTTTTATCATAATATTGCAAAAATGCGCAGTTTTCTTGTCCATCCATCCATTTTCTACCGCTTATTCCCTTTCGGGGTCGCGGGGGGGTGGGGGGGGGCAGTTTTCTTGTGTTGAGTAAAATTACAACTTTTATTATAATACTGCCAATATTCAAAATTTTTATTATGAAACTGTGACCTTTTGCTTATGAAATTCCAACTATTTTTTCACAACTAGCTGTTTTATATTTGCATAGTATGTATATTAGGGACCCTATTGTTTTTCTAAGGTTTTATTATTATTATACCGCCGCCTATTTTAGCAGTAATTTGACCCCCTTAACATGCTTCAAAACTCACCAAATTTTACACACACATCAGGACTCGCAAAAATTGCCATCTAATCAAAAAAAACAAAATCTCAAAATTGCGCTCTAGCGCCCCCTAGGAAAAAACACATACAAAACGGCTTGTAACTTCCGTTAGGAATGTCGTAGAGACATGAAAAAAAACCTCCTATGCAAGTCTGACTTAGACCTAGATTTCATACACTGACACCCTTCAGCAAAAATCAACAGGAAGTTGGCAAAAACCCCCTCAAAACAAAAGTTTCCTAAAAAATGTCATTTTTGCCTCTTTGAGCTGTAATTTGACCCCCTTCAAATGCTTCAAAACTGGACACAGACATCAGGACTGGTAGAAATTGCCATATAATTAAAAAAACAAACCCCAAAACTCAAAATTGCGCTTTAGCGCCCCCTAGGAATAAAACACAGACAAAACTGCTCCTAGGAAGAAAACACAGACAAAACTGCTAGTAACTTCCATTAGGAATGTTGTAGAGACATGAAATAAAAACCTCTATGTAGGTCTCACCTAGACCTACATTTCATTATTTGACATCCTTCAGCAAAAAATCAACAGGAAGTTGGCAATTACCCCTTCAAAACAAAAGTTTTATAAAAACCTGTCACTTTTTTCAAATATTATCTCCTCTGAGCGCGTTTGTCGTGTCGGCTTCAAACTCGCACAGGAAAGAGATTGAACCCTTCTGATTAAAAGTTGCGGAAATATGCCGACTTTCAGGTTGTACGGGTACGACTAAATAATCTCACTACAACACTAGTTACACAATAAGCAGATAAGGGATTTTCCAGAATTATCCTAGTAAATGTGTCTAATAACATCTGAATCGCTCCCACTGTATAGTCTTTTCCTTTTTTTTTCTAGTCCTTCACTATCAGTATATCCCAGAATTATCCTAGTAAATGTGTCTAATAACATCTGAATCGCTCCCACTGTATAGTCGTTTCCTTTTTTTTCTTCTAGTCCTTCACTATCCGTATCCTAGTTCACAAATCTTTCATCCTCGCTCAAATTAACGGGGAAATCGTCGCTTTCTCGGTCCGAATCGCTCTAGCTGCTGGTGGCCATGATTGTAAACAACGTTCAGATGTGAGGAGCTCCACAACCCGTGACGTCACGCACACATCGTCTGCTACTTCCGGTACAGGCAAGGCTTTTTTATTAGCGACCAAAAGTTGCAAACTTTATCATCGATGTTCTCTACTAAATCCTCTTCAAACTCGCACAGGAAAGAGATTGAACCCTTCTGATTAAAAGTTGCGGAAATATGCCGACTTTCAGGTTGTACGGGTACGACTAAATAATCTCACTGCAACACTAGTTACACAATAAGCAGATAAGGGATTTTCCAGAATTATCCTAGTAAATGTGTCTAATAACATCTGAATCGTTCTGCCGTCTAGTTTTTTTTGTTCCCTAGTCCTTCACTCTCACTTTCCTCATCCACGAATCTTTCATCCTTGCTCAAATTAATGGGGAAATCGTCGCTTTCTCGGTCCGAATCGCTCTAGCTGCTGGTGGCCATGATTGTAAACAACGTTCAGATGTGAGGAGCTCCACAACCCGTGACGTCACGCACACATCGTCTGCTACTTCCGGTACAGGCAAGGCTTTTTTATTAGCGACCAAAAGTTGCAAACTTTATCATCGATGTTCTCTACTAAATCCTTTCAGCAAAAATATGTCAAAATGATGAAGTATGAGACATAGAATGGACCTGCTATCCCCGTTTGAATAAGAACATCTCATTTCAGTTCTCATTTCCTTTAAGAGCAGTCTTTCATCTGCTGGTGATGGATGGTCCAAGTCCAGGTCCAAGTCCAGGTGCAAGTGCAGGATGCTAATGACTGGAGCGGCTAGCTATTAGCTATGAATATTTGAGGCCAGCACCCAGCAGGGAGGCCATTAGCAGCTTAAACACACACGGCCGGGATTATCTTCCCCTTCTTTTTTAACAGCCTTTTAAAGGCAAGAATAAGGATTTATGTGCGCGTTCAATCTTTTATCTCCCTAAAAGCATTTGTCGCCCATGGCAACAATGAGGGGAAATGGCAATTAGAACGCCGCTACATGGAGCCCATGATTTGTTTTCATGCGCTGCCATTATCCCAGCCGACGCAATAAAAGCATGTCAATTGCGCATCATGACCGGCCGCTCACTCTGTGTTTTTATTGGCAGCGTTACTTCCGGCACGGACCAAAAGGCACATTTAAAATCCTTCCTCTCAGAGCGCTTAATGTACACGATAACTCTGGTTTTGTTTATCAACCTCAACGCTATTTTATTTGGTGACCAGTAGACCAGTAGATGGCAGTCACACATAAGAGATACGTGTGGACTGCAATATGACTCCAATAAACAACGCCAACATTTTACATGTTCCATTGAGAGTATACAACATAGAACATATCAAAATGTTTTAGTAGGACTTTGGTATAAACTATGAGGGATTGTACTCATCATGTCACACACAGGACTGCTTGTATCGCACATGATATCACACACAAGTGAACTTGTTTGGTTGCAGGACTGCTTGTATCACACAAGATATCACACACAAGTGAACTTGTTGCAGGACTGCTTGTATCACACATGATATCACACACAAGTTAACTTGTCGCAAGACTGCTTGTATCGCACGAGATATCACACACAGGTAAACGCGCTGCAGGACTGCTTGTATCGCACATGATATCAAACAGGTAAACCTGTTGCAGGACTGCTTGTATCGCACATGATATCACACACAAATTAACCTGTTGCAGGACTGCTTGTATCGCACGAGATATCACACACAGGTAAACGCGCTGCAGGACTGCTTGTATCGCACATGATATCAAACTGGTAAACCTGTTGCAGGACTGCTTGTATCGCACATGATATCACACACAAGTGAACTTGTTGCAGGACTGCTTGTATCGCACATGATATCACACACAAGTAAACTTGTTGCAGGACTGCTTGTATCACACAAGATATCACACACAGGTAAACGCGCTGCAGGACTGCTTCTATCGGACATGATATCAAACAGGTAAACCTGTTGCAGGACTGCTTGTATCGCACATGATATCAAACAGGTAAACATGTTGCAGGACTGCTTGTATCGCACATGATGTCACACAAGTAAACATGCCACAGCATTGCTTGTATCGCACATGATATCACACACAAGTGAACCTGTTGCAGGACTGCTTGTATCGCAGATGATCTCACACACTAGTAAACACGCTGCAGGACTGCTTGTATCGCAGATGATATCACACACTAGTAAACACGCTGCAGGACTGCTTGTATCTTACGTGATATCACAAACAAGTATATATGCTGCAGGACTGCTTGTATCGCACATAATATCACACACAACTGAACTTGTTGCAGGACTGCTTGTATCGCACATGATATCACATACAAGTGAACCTGTTGCAGGACTTCTTGTATCGCCGATGATATCACACACAAGTGATCCTGTTGCAGGACTGCTTGTATCGCACATGATATCACACACAAATAAACATGCTGCAGGAATGCTTGTATTGCACATGATATCACACAGGTTAACCTGTTGCAGGACTGCTTGTATCGGTAACTTTAACTTTAGAATTTGATGCCAGCAACACGTGACAAAGAAGTTGGGAAAGGTGGCAATAAATACTGATAAAGTTGAGGAACGCTCATCAAACACTTATTTGGAACATCCCACAGGTGTGCAGGCTAATTGGGAACAGGTGGGTGCCATGATTGGATATAAAAACAGCTTCCCAGTCTTTCACAAGAAAGGATGGGGCGAGGTACACCCCTTTGTCCACAACTGCGTGAGCAAATAGTCAAACAGTTTAAGAACAACCTTTCTCAAAGTGCAATTGTAAGAAATTTAGGGATTTCAACATCTACGCTCCATAATACCATCAAAAGGTTCAGAGAATCTGGAGAAATCACTCCACGTAAGCGGCATGGCCGGAAACCAACATTGAATGACCGTGACCTTCCATCCCTCAGACGGCACTGTGTCAAAAAACGACATCAATCTCTAAAGGATATCACCACATGGGCTCGGGAACACTTCAGAAAACCACTGTCACTAAATACAGTTGGTCGCTACATCTGTAAGTGCAAGTTAAAGCTCTTCTATACAAAGCGAAAGCCATTTATCAACAACATCCAGAAACGCCGCCGGCTTCTCTGGGCCTGAGATCATCTAAAATGGACTGATGCAAAGTGGAAAAGTGTTCTGTGGTCTGACAAGTCCACAAATCAAATTGTTTTTGGAAATATTCGACATCATGTCATCCGACCAAAGGGAAGCGAACCATCCAGACTGTTATGGACGCAAAGTTGAAAAGGCAGCATGTGTGATGGTATGTGGGTGTATTAGTGTGTTGTAGTCAGCATGTGTGATGGTATGGGGGTGTATTAGTGTGTTGTAGTCAGCATGTGTGATGGTATGGGGGTGTATTAGTGTGTTGTAGTCAGCATGTGTGATGGTATGGGGGTGTATTAGTGTGTTGTAGTCAGCATGTGTGATGGTATGGGGGTGTATTAGTGTGTTGTAGTCAGCATGTGTGATGGTATGGGGGTGTATTAGTGTGTTGTAGTCAGCATGTGTGATGGTATGGGGGTGTATTAGTGTGTTGTAGTCAGCATGTGTGATGGTATGGGGGTGTATTAGTGTGTTGTAGTCAGCATGTGTGATGGTATGGGGTGTATTAGTGTGTTGTAGTCAGCATGTGTGATGGTATGGGGGTGTATTAGTGTGTTGTAGTCAGCATGTGTGATGGTATGGGGGTGTATTAGTGTGTTGTAGTCAGCATGTGTGAGGGTATGGGGGTGTATTAGTGTGTTGTAGTCAGCATGTGTGATGGTATGGGGGTGTATTAGTGTGTTGTAGTCAGCATGTGTGAGGTATGGGGGTGTATTAGTGTGTTGTAGTCAGCATGTGTGATGGTATGGGGGTGTATTAGTGTGTTGTAGTCAGCATGTGTGATGGTATGGGGGTGCATTAGTGTGTTGTAGTCAGCATGTGTGATGGTATGGGGGTGTATTAGTGTGTTGTAGTCAGCATGTGTGATGGTATGGGGGTGTATTAGTGTGTTGTAGTCAGCATGTGTGATGGTATGGGGTGTATTAGTGTGTTGTAGTCAGCATGTGTGATGGTATGGGGGTGTATTAGTGTGTTGTAGTCAGCATGTGTGATGGTATGGGGGTGTATAGTGTGTGTAGTCAGCATGTGTGATGGTATGGGGGTGTATTAGTGATTGTTGTAGGGTGAAAGTGTTGTAGTCAGCATGTGTGATGGTATGGGGGTGTATTAGTGATTGTTGTAGGGTGAAAGTGTTCTAGGCAGCATGTGTGATGGTATGGGGGTGTATTAGTGATTGTTGTAGGGTGAAAGTGTAAAAGTCAGCATGTGTGATGGTATGGGGGTGTATTAGTGATTGTTGTAGGGTGAAAGTGTTGTAGTCAGCATGTGTGATGGTATGGGGGTGTATTAGTGATTGTTGTAGGGTGAAAGTGTTGTAGTCAGCATGTGTGATGGTATGGGGGTGTATTAGTGATTGTTCTAGGATACAGGTTTTGGAACAACATGTGCTGCCATCGAAGCGCCGTCTTTTTCATCGACGCCCCTGCTTATTTCAGCAAGACAATGCCAAGCCACATTCAGCATGTGTTACAACAGCGTGGTTTTGTAGTAAAAGAGTGCGGGTACTTTCCTGGCCCGCCTGCAGTCCAGACCTGTCTCCCATGGAAAATGTGTGAAGCGTAAAATACGTTAGCGGAGACCCCGGACTGTTGAAGGACTGAAGCTCTACATAAAACAAGAATGGGAAAGAATTCCACTTTCAAAGCTTCAACAATTAGTTTCCTCAGTTCCCAAACGTTTATTGAGTGTTGTTCAAAGAAAAGGTGATGTAACACAGTGGTGAACATGCCCTTTCCCAACTACTTTGGCACGTGTTGCAGCCATGAAATTCTAAGTTAATTATTATTTGCAAACAGAAATAATGTTTATGAGTTTGAACATCAAATATGTTGTCTTTGTAGTGCATTCAACTGAATATGGGTTGAAAATTATTTTCAAATCATTGTATTCTGTTTATATTTACATCTAACACAACTTCCCAGCTCCTCTGCAAACAAGGTTTGTACACAAGTTGAGTTTGCATCATTCAGAATCCGTCATCCTGCTGGCAGGCGTCTCATGTTGTGTGCTAATAAGTCCTGATTGATGTCGCTCACGGCCTATTAGTTGAATCATGTTGGTGCAGCACTCGCCCACGCGCCGCAGTCCCTCGCTGGGGAACTTGCCAAGTGCGGCACGGCGTGGGAGGGGAGGAGCTTCTTTCAGAGGACGCTGCATTTCACAAAACCTCACGTCAACGTGTGCGACGAGTATCAAAAGAAGTGAGGAGCTCTTTTGCACTCGGGAGTGCAGAGACAAGACAGCAATTGATCAACAAGTGAGTCCTGGGTCGAGAAGCGGGGTGGAAGTAATCCCGGTGAAGCATTTTAGTCGGGACGTCAAGGGTTTGAATTTTTGTTCTACCCGTGTGTGCAGAGGTTTTTTTCCTGGTACTCACACTTCCCTCTGCATTCCAAAAACAAAACAAGTTAACACAAACTTTTGACCTGCGGGCCACATTATGCTAAAAAATGTTTGCTACATATAAAGTCACTATATATTAGTGAAGTGAATTACATTTATATAGCACTTTTCTCTAGTGACTCAAAGTGCTTTACATAGTGACACCCAATATCTAAGTTACATTTGAAGCAGTGTGGGTGGCACTGGGAGCAGGTGAGTAAAGTGTCTTGCTCAAGGACACAATGGCAGTGATTAGGATGGCGGAAGTGGGGATTGAACCTGGAACCCTCAAGTTGCTGGCACGGCCACTCTACCATCCAAGCTTTACCAAGATATATATATACAAACCTCGTTTCCATTTGAGTTGGGAAATGGTGTTAGATGTAAATATAAACAGAATACAATGATTTGCAAATCCTTTTCAAGCCATATTCAGTTGAATATGCTACAAAGACAACATATTTCATGTTCAAACTCATAAACTTTATTTTTGTTTGCAAATAATAATTAACTTAGAATTTCATGGCTGCAACACGTGCCAAAGTAGTTGGGAAAGGGCATGTTCACCACTGTGTTACATCACCTTTTCGTTTAACAACACTCAATAAACGTTTGGGAACTGAGGAAACTAATTGTCGAAGCTTTGAAAGTGGAATTCTTTCCCATTCTTGTTTTATGTAGAGCTTCAGTCCTTCAACAGTCCGGGGTCTCCGCTGTCCTATTTTACGCTTCACACATTTTCCATGGGAGACAGGTCTGGACTGTAGGCGGGCCAGGAAAGTACCCGCACTCTTTTACTACGAAGCCACGCTGTTGTAACACATGCTGAATGTGGCCTGGCATTGTCTTGCTGAAATAAGCAGGGGCGTCCATGAAAAAGGCAGCATATGTTGTTCCAAAACCTGTATGTACCTCTCAGCATTAATGGTGCCTTCACAGATGTGTAAGTTACCCATGCCTCTGGCACTAATACACCCCCATACCATCACACATGCTGACTACAACACACTAATACACCCCCATACCATCACACATGCTGGCTTTTCAACTTTGCGTCCATAACATGCTGGATGGTTCGCTTCCCCTTTGGTCCGGATGACACCATGTGGAATATTTCCAAAAACAATTTGTAATGTGACTCATCAGACCACAGAACACTTTTCCACTTTGAATCAGTCCATTTTAGATGATCTCGGTTCCAGAGAAGCCGGCGGCGTTTCTGGATGTGTTGATAAATGGCTTTCGCTTTGCATTGTAGAGCTTTAACTTGCACTTACAGATGTTGTGACCAACTGTATTTAGTGACAGTGGTTTTTTTGAAGTGTTCCTGAGCCCATGTGGTGATATCCTTTAGAGATTGATGTCGGTTTTTGATACAGTGCCGTCTGAGGGATGGAAGGTCACGGTCATTCAATGTTGGTTTCCGGCCATGCCGCTTACGTGGAGTGATTTCTCCAGATTCTCTGAACCTTTTGATGATATTATAGAGCGTAGATGTTGAAATCCCTAAATTTCTTGCAATGTCACTTTGAGAAGTGTTGTTCTTAAACTGTTTGACTATTTGCTCACGCAGTTGTGGACAAAGGGGTGTACCTCGCCCCATCCTTTCTTGTGAAAGACTGGGAAGCTGTTTTTATAGCCAATCATGGCACCCACCTGTTCCCAATTAGCCTGCACACCTGTGGGATGTTCCAAATAAGTGTTTGATGAGCATTCCTCAACTTTTATCAGTATTTATTGCCACCTTTCCCAACTTCTTTGTCACGTGTTGCTGGCATCAAATTCTGCAGTTTCTTTATGAGTTTGAACATGAAATATGTTGTCTTTGTAGCATATTCAACTGAATATGGCTTGAAAAGGATTTGCAAATCATTGTATTCTGTTTATATTTACATCGAACGCAATTTCCCAACTCATATGGAAACGGGGTTTGTATATACTGTATATATATATATATATCTTGGTAAAGCTTGGTTGGTAGAGTGGCCGTGCCCGCAACTTGAGAGTTCCGGGTTCAATCCCCACTTCCGCCATCCTAGTCACTGCCGTTGTGTCCTTGGGCAAGACACTTTCCCCACCTGCTCCCAGTGCCACCCACACTGCTTTAAATGTAACTTAGATATTGGGTTTCACTATGTAAAGTGCTTTGAGTCACTAGAGAAAAGCGCTATACAAACATAATTCACCTCACTTAAAACAAACACAGTGGTGAACATGCCCTTTCCCAACTACTTTGGCACGTGTTACAGCCATGGAATTCTTAAGTTAATGATTATTTGCAACAACAACAACATGTTTATGAGTTTGAACATGAAATATGTTGTCTTTGTAGCATATTCAACTGAATATGGCTTGAAAGGATTTGCAAATTCATTGTATTCTGTTTATATTTACATCGAACGCAATTTCCCAACTCATATGGAAACGGGGTTTGTATATACTGTATATATATATATATTGGTAAAGCTTGGTTGGTAGAGTGGCCGTGCCAGCAACTTGAGAGTTCCAGGTTCAATCCCCACTTCCGCCATCCTAGTCACTGCCATTGTGTCCTTGGGCAAGACACTTTTACCCACCTGCACCCAGTGCCACCCACACTGGTTTAAATGTAACTTAGATATTGGGTTTCACTAAAAGCGCTATATAAACATAATTCACTTCACTTAAAACAAACACAGTGGTGAACATGCCCTTTCCCAACTACTTTGGCATGTGTTACAGCCATGAAATTCTCAAGTTAATGATTATTTGCAACAACAACAAAAAGTTTATGAGTTTGAACATGAAATATGTTGTCTTTGTAGCATATTCAACTGAATATGGCTTGAAAAGGATTTGCAAATCATTGTATTCTGTTTATATTTACATCTATTTCTCAACTCATATGGAAACGGGGTTTGTAAGTTGAAAAGGATTTGTTGTATTCCCCTTTTTATGTAGCATTTACACAAGGTGACAACTTACTGTTCTCTGCTATGTTTAGCATGCATGAAAGGTATATTCTCAGAGAATAACCTGCCCCCCCCCCCCCCCCCTCTCATGTTACGTTCCCCCCACCCCTCATTTCAATTAGCGCCATGTTCTGATTGCAAAGACAACGCCATTAACACGCACAGAAGGTCTGAGGGACGGAAATTGAAAAGATTCTTTGTTTGGGCCGGCGACAACATGGCAGAACCAGAACCAAAACCAAAACCAGCTTCCTGTGTAAACGGCGCCCGCTCCCTCGGGGACGGCGTGCATGTTGACCACGTGATCGAGGGAGGGAATGAAAGGACTTCTTCTTATCGCCGCGCCACAGCCACCGCCATGACCGCAGTGGCCAACATGGCGGGGAAGAAGCCGCCGCCGCCGCCGCCGCATTATGTGAAATATGCCCCTCCCCCCCCGGGCAGGAAGCAGAAGCACGCCATCACAATTTAGTCACCATAAAGGGGGCTATACATTTTTGATTAGTGCTCCGTCGGGCAAATCTTTTAATGCAGTATTAAAAGCGGCCGTAACAAATAGGCCTGTCACTGACATCCCACGCTGGCGACTACTTCAACTAATTGTGTTTCTCCGCCATTTTTACGAGGAGTGGGCAGCGTGTTATACAAACCCCGTTTCCATATGAGTTGGGAAATGGTGTTAGATGTAAATATAAACAGAATACAATGATTTGCAAATCCTTTTCAAGCCATATTCAGTTGAATATGCTACAAAGACAACATATTTCATGTTCAAACTCATGGACTTTATTTTTTATTGCAAATAATAATTAACTTAGAATTTCATGGCTGCAACACGTGCCCAAGTAGATGGGAAAGGGCATGTTCACCACTGTGTTACATCACCTTTTCTTTTAACCACACTCAATAAACGTTTGGGAACTGAGGAAACTAATTGTTGAAGCTTTGAAAGTGGAATTCTTTCCCATTCTTGTTTTATGTAGAGCTTCAGTCCTTCAACAGTCTTGTTGTCCTATTTTACGCTTCATAATGTCAGAGTTAGTCTGTGACGAACCCCAAGATGCAGAAATGGAGGCAGGCATGGAGTGAGAAAACATGATTTAATAAAAATACTAAAACAAGAACAAACCAAAGGGGTACAACAAAAAGCGCACACGAGGCAGATAAAAAAGAGAACCTTTTGATGATTTTACAGACCGTAGACGGTAAAATCCCTAAATTCCTTACAATAGCTCGTTGAGAAATGTTCTAAAACTGTTCGACAATTTGCTTACAAATTAACGACCTTCACCCCATCCTTGTTTGTGAATTACTTAGCATTTCATGGAAGCTGATTTTATAGCCAATCATGGCACCCACCTGTTCCCAATTAGCCTGCACACCTGTGGGATGTTCCAAATAAGCGTTTGATGAGCATTCCTCAAAATTGTCAGTATTTCTTGCCACTTGTCCCAACTTCTTTGTCACGTGTTGCTGGCATCAAATTCTGAAGTTTCTTTATGAGTTTGAACATGAAATATGTTGTCTTTGTAGCATATTCAACTGAATATGGCTTGAAAAGGATTTGCAAATCATTGTATTTCGTTTATTTTTATATCAAACACAATTTCCCAAATCATATGGAAACGGGGTTTGTAGGAAGGCGGGCGTGCCCCCGGACATATTGCAATGACAAAGTGACGTCCGTCATACTAAAGAGGATTCCTCCTGACAACATGAGACGGGCGCTGAGTGCAAACTCATCTGCTGAAGTATTGTTCACTCGCTCTGCATCCCCAGACGTCGGCCGAACCCTCACGGAACGTTCCGGAAAGGAAAATAAGCGTCGTGATGAATAATGCATGGTCGGAGTTGCTTTGGACTGGGAAAGTTCACCTATGCATTTTGCAGCCAGCGCCATCTTTCTGTAAATATTAGCAAACATAAACCTGAGCAAAGATAGTCGGAGATTCCCAATCCACAATTTTTTTATTATTATTTTTTTTTTTTCACCAAAAAGATGTTCCATTACTTTTTAAAGACACCAACAAATACAAAATGAGGGATCATTTAAAACAATTTTCACTTTTATTTGATCAAAAACTAAAGTGGCATTTATGCCAGGGCTGGACAATTAATCAGATTAGATGATGACTAAATTCTCACAATCATGAAAACGTATTAGTGTTGTCGCCATGACGATATTTTGGCATCGGAAAGTATCAGGAAAAAACAAACCAGGCCTAATAGTACAGAATTGATGGTATATATTCGGGAAATTAAGTGAAAAATAATTGAGGAAAACATTGTGTTTATATTTACTTATATTTATTTTTACCTGCTAAGCATATTCGTGCATTTGATTGTTTTCAATGTGAGTTTTTTTTCATTAAAAATGTAAAAAGTATCTATTTTCCCGGAGAAAAAGTTTGGATATGAGCATTCCTCAACTTTCTCAGTCTTTTTTGCCACTTGTGCCAGCTTTTTCTGAACATGTTGCAGGCATCAAATTCCAAATGAGTTAATATTTGCAAAAAATAACAGAGTTTTCCAGTTCAAACATGAAATATCTTGTCTTTGCAGTCTATTCAATTGAATATAAGTTGAAAAGGATTTGTTGTATTCTCTTTTTATTTAGCATTTACACAATTTGACAATTTCACTAAATTTGGGGTTTGTATTAAATTCTATAAAAATAAAGCTATAAAATAGCTGCACCTTTTTTTAAGCCGCTGGGCTCAAAGCGTTGGGGGAAAAAAATGACCGGGCTAATAGTACAGAATTGTTGGTATATATTCAGGAAATTAGGTGAAAATAATTGAGGAAAACATTGTGTTATAGTTATTTATGTGTGTATTTATCTGGGAAGCATATTTGTGCATTTTGTTGGTTTTTCGTGTGAGTTTTTTAATCAAAAATGTAAAAAAGTATAATTTTTCCTGTGGAAATTCTTCATCGTTCTTAGTCTTTTTTGCCACTTGTGCCAGCTTTTTTTAAAAAACATGCTGCAGGCATCAAATTCCAAATGAGCTAATATTTGCAAAAAATAACATTTTCCAGTTCAAACATGAAATATCTTGTCTTTGCAGTCTATTCAATTGAATATAAGTTGAAATTTATTTGTTGTATTCTCTTTTTATTTAGCATTTACACAACCTGACAACTTCGACGCTTTTGGGGTTTGTATTAAATTAAATAATAATACATGTATAAAATAGCTGCACCTTTTTTTAAGCCGCTGGGCTCAAAGCGTTGGGAAAAAAAGACAGGTCTAATAGTACAGAATTGTTGGTATATATTCGGGAAATTAGGTGGAAATAATTGAGGAAAACATTGTGTTTATATCTATTATTGTTTATATTTATCTGGTAAGCATATTTGTGCATTTGATTGGTTTTCATGTGAGTTTTTTAATTAAAAATGTAAAAAAGTATAATTTTTCCTGTGGAAATTCTTCATCGTTCTTAGTCTTTTTTGCCACTTGTGCCAGCTTTTTTTAAAAAACATGCTGCAGCCATCAAATTCTAAATGAGCTAATATTTGCAAAAATTAACATTTTCCAGTTCAAACATGAAATATCTTGTCTTTGCAGTCTATTTAATTGAATATAAGTTGAAATTTATTTGTTGTATTCTCTTTTTATTTAGCATTTACACAACCTGACAACTTCACAAAATTTTGGGTTTGTATTAAATTCTATAATAATAATAAAGCTTTAAAATAGCTGCACCTTTTTTTAAGCCGCTGGGCTCAAAGCGTTGGGAAAAAAATGACCGGGCTAATAGTACAGAATTGTTGGTATATATTCGGGAAATTAGGTGAAAATAATTGAGGAAAACATCATGTTTATATTTATTTATGTTTATATTTACCTGCTGAGCATATTTGTGCATTTGGTTGGTTTTCATGTGAGTTTTTTAGTTAAAAATGTAAAAAGTATCCCGTGGAAATTCTTCATCTTTCTTAGTCTTTTTTGCCACTTGTGCCAGCTTTTTTCGAAACATGCTGCAGGCGTCAAATTCCAAATGAGCTAATATTTGCAAAAAATAACATTTTCCAGTTCAAACATGAAATATCTTGTCTTTGCAGTCTATTCAATTGAATATAAGTTGAAAAGGATTTGTTGTATTCTCTTTTTATTTAGCATTTACACAACCTGTCAACTTCACTAAATTTTGGGTTTTTATTAAATTCAATAATAATAATAAAGCTATAAAATAGCTGCACCTTTTTTGAGCCGCTGGGCTCAAAGCGTTGGGAAAAAAAATGACCGGGCTAATAGTACAGAATTGTTGGTATATATTCGGGAAATTAGATGAAAATAATTGAGGAAAACATTGTGTTATAGTTATTTGTGTGTATATTTACCTGCTAAGCATATTTGTGCATTTGGTTGGTTTTCGTGTGAGTTTTTTAATTAAAAATGTAAAAAGTATCCCGTGGAAATTTTTCATCTTTCTTAGTCTATTTTGCCACTTGTGCCAGCTTTTTTTTAAAACATGCTGCAGGCATCAAATTCCAAATGAGCTAATATTTGCAAAAAATAACAGAGTTTTCCAGTTCAAACATGAATTATCTTGTCTTTGCAGTCTATTCAATTGAATATAAGTTAAAAAGGATTTTTTGTATTCTCTTTTTATTTAGCATTTACACAACCTGACTACGTCACTACTTTTGGGCTTTGTATTAAATTCAATAATAATAATAAAGCTATAAAATAGCTGCACCTTTTTTTTAAGCCGCTGGGCTCAAAGTGTAGGAAAAAAAGACAGGTCTAATAGTACAGAATTGTTGGTATATATTCAGGAAATTAGGTGGAAATAATTGAGGAAAACATTGTGTTATAGTTATTTGTGTGTATATTTACTTGCTGAGCACATTTGTGCATTTGATTGGTTTTCATGTGAGTTTTTTTAATTAAAAATGTAAAAAGTATCCTGTGGAAAGTTTTCATCTTTCTTAGTCTTTTTTGCCACTTGTGCCAGCTTTTTTTAAAACATGCTGCAGGCATCAAATTCCAAATGAGCTAATATTTGCAAAAATTAACAGAGTTTACCAGTTCAAACATGAATTATCTTGTCTTTGCAGTCTATTCAATTGAATATAAGTTGAAAAGGATTTGTTGTATTCTCTTTTTATTTAGCATTTACACAACCTGACAACTTCACTACTTTTGGGGTTTGTATTAAATTAAATAATAATAAATGTATAAAATAGCTGCACCTTTTTTTAAAGCCGCTGGGCTCAAAGCGTTGGGGAAAAAAAAGACAGGGCTAATAGTACAGAATTGTTGGTATATATTCGGGAAATTAGGTGGAAATAATTGAGGAAAACATCATGTTTATATTTATTTATGTTTATATTTACCTGCTGAGCATATTTGTGCATTTAATTGGTTTTAGTGTGAGTTTTTCAATGAAAAATGTTAAAAGTGGCAAAAGTTTGGACCCCCCGGTGTGCGGCTCTCAAGTTGATATCAGAGAAGCCAACTTAATTACATCCTAACTGTTTGCTGACATCCTCTTTTACTTTGCCTTTCATTCTCTTGTCATTTACGCCGCCTCCTCACTCAAAGCACGACGGGCTCCTGTGCCAGCTTTTGGCTCCCAAAAGCTGGCACAGGCGCACTTTTTAACGTGGGCTCCCGTCGCCGATCCAAATCCTCTCCATTGGAATTGAAAAGTCAGTCTTTTTTTATAGCATCTGTGAGTCCTGCCAGGAGATTGTTGGAATGAGAGCGAGGCGAATGTGTGGCAATTACATCCAAACGTGACCTGACACCTGATCAGTGACATTCCTGCCAGCGACACAATCATCAAGTGGCGCCCACTCCGGCGACGGCGCTCATAATCCGCAGCAAAAGACTCGGCGTGTAGGAGTGGGGCTTCATGTCTTACTTAAATGAATATTAAAGCATGTACCTTGAATTGCTGCCAGGTGTATAGTATGCACCTGACTAGAATTACTGCTCCTTTCGCAAAATATTATTCTTATTAGAAGTAGGCGTCACAATGTAAACAAATGCCATGCGTGGATCTACACCTGACATCCACTTTGATGATACCAAGTACAAGAGCGTATCTAGTCGATACTACTATGATTACATTGATATTTTTATCATAACATTTATCATACCTGGCGCAGTGGAAGAGTGGCCGTGCGCAAACCGAGGGTCTCTGGTTCAATCCCCACCTAGTACCAACCTAGTACCATGCGTGGATCTACACCTGACATCCACTGTAATGATACCAAGTACAAGAGCGTATCTAGTCAATACTACTATGATTACATTGATATTTTTTATCATAACATGTATCATACCTGGCGCGGTGGAATAGTGGCCGTGCGCAAACCGAGGGTCCCTGGTTCAATCCCCACCTAGCACCAACCTAGTACCATGCGTGGATCTACACCTGACATCCACTGTAATGATACCAAGTACAAGAGCGTATCTAGTCGATACCACTATGATTACATTGATATTTTTATCATAAAATTTATCATACCTGGCGCAGTGGTAGGGTGGCCGTGCGCAAACCGAGGGTCCCTGGTTCAATCCCCACCTAGTACCAACCTAGTACCATGCGTGGATCTACACCTGACATCCACTGTGATGATACCAAGTACAAGAGCGTATCTAGTCGATACTACTATGATTACATTGATATTTTTTATCGTAACATGTATCATACCTGGCGCAGTGGAAGAGTGGCCGTGCGCAAACCGAGGGTCTCTGGTTCAATCCCCACCTAGTACCAACCTAGTACCATGCGTGGATCTACACCTGACATCCACTGTAATGATACCAAGTACAAGAGCGTATCTAGTCGATACTACTATGATTACATTGATATTTTTTATCATAACATGTATCATACCTGGCGCGGTGGAATAGTGGCCTTGCGCAAACCGAGGGTCCCTGGTTCAATCCCCACCTAGTACCAACCTAGTATCATGCGTGGATCTACACCTGACATCCACTGTGATGATACCAAGTACAAGAGCGTATCTAGTCGATACTACTATGATTACATTGATATTTTTATCATAACATGTATCATACCTGGTGCAGTGGGAGAGTGGTCGTGCGCAAACCGAGGGTCCCTGGTTCAATCCCCACCTAGTACCAACCTAGTACCATGCGTGGATCTACACCTGACATCCACTGTAATGATACCAAGTACAAGAGCGTATCTAATCGATACTACTATGATTACATTGATATTTTTTATCGTAACATGTATCATACCTGGCGCAGTGGCAGAGTGGCCGTGCGCGAACCGAGGGTCCCTGGTTCAATCCCCACCTAGTACCGACCTACTACCATGCGTGGATCTACACCTGACATCCACTGTGATGATACCAAGTACAAGAGCGTATCTAGTCGATACTACTATGATTACATTGATATTTTTTATCATAACATGTATCATACCTGGCGCAGTGGGAGAGTGGCCGTGCGCAAACCGAGGGTCCCTGGTTCAATCCCCACCTAGTACCAACCTAGTACCATGTGTGGATCTACACCTGACATCCACTGTGATGATACCAAGTACAAGAGCGCATCTAGTTGATACTACTATGATTACATTGATATTTTTTATCATAACATGTATCATACCTGGCGCGGTTGAATAGTGGCCGTGCGCAAACCGAGGGTCCCTGGTTCAATCCCCACCTAGTACCGACCTACTACCATGCGTGGATCTACACCTGACATCCACTGTAATGATACCAAGTACAAGAGCGTATCTAGTCGATACTACTATGATTACGTTGATATTTTTTATCATAACATTTATCATACCTGGCGCGGTGGAATAGTGGCCGTGCGCAAACCGAGGGTCTCTGGTTCAATCCCCACCTAGTACCAACCTAGTACCATGCGTGGATCTACACCTGACATCCACTGTAATGATACCAAGTACAAGAGCGCATCTAGTCGATACTACTATGATTACATTGATATTTTTATCATAACTTGTATCATACCTGGCGCAATTGCATAGTGGCCGTGCGCAAACCGAGGGTCCCTGGTTCAATCCCCACCTAGTACCAACCTAGTACCATGCGTGGATCTACACCTGACATCCACTGTGATGATACCAAGTACAAGAGCGTATCTAGTCGATACTACTATGATTACGTTGATATTTTTTATCATAACATTTATCATACCTGGCGCGGTGGGATAGTGGCCGTGCGCAAACCGAGGGTCTCTGGTTCAATCCCCACCTAGTACCAACCTAGTACCATGCGTGGATCTACACCTGACATCCACTGTAATGATACCAAGTACAAGAGCGTATCTAGTCGATACCACTATGATTAGATTGATATTTTTATCATAACATTTATCATACCTGGCGCAGTGGGAGAGTGGCCGTGCGCAAACCGAGGGTCTCTGGTTCAATCCCCACCTAGTACCAACCTAGTACCATGCGTGGATCTACACCTGACATCCACTGTAATGATACCAAGTACAAGAGCGTATCTAGTCGATAGTACTATGATTACATTGATATTTTTTAATTATAACATTTATCATACCTGGCGCAGTGGGAGAGTGGCCGTGCGCAAACCGAGGGTCTCTGGTTCAATCCCCACCTAGTACCAACCTAGTACCATGCGTGGATCTACACCTGACATCCACTGTAATGATACCAAGTACAAGAGCGTATCTAGTCGATACTACTATGATTACATTGATATTTTTTATCATAACATTTATCATACCTGGCGCAGTGGGAGAGTGGCCGTGTGCAAACCGAGGGTCCCTGGTTCAATCCCCACCTAGTACCAACCTAGTACCATGCGTGGATCTACACCTGACATCCACTGTAATGATACCAAGTACAAGAGCGTATTTAGTCGATACTACTATGATTACATTGATATTTTTTAATCATAACATTTATCATACCTGGCGCAGTGGGGGAGTGGCCGTGCGAAAACCGAGGGTCCCTGGTTCAATCCCCACCTAGTACCAACCTAGTACCATGCGTGGATCTACACCTGACATCCACTGTGATGATACCAAGTACAAGAGCGTATCTAGTCGATACTACTATGATTACGTTGATATTTTTTATCATACCATTTATCATACCTGGCGCGGTGGAATAGTGGCCGTGCGCAAACCGAGGGTCTCTGGTTCAATCCCCACCTAGTACCAACCTAGTACCATGCGTGGATCTACACCTGACATCCACTGTAATGATACCAAGTACAAGAGCGTATCTAGTCGATACTACTATGATTACATTGATATTTTTTATCATAACATGTATCATACCTGGCGCAGTGGAAGAGTGGCCGTGCGCAAACCGAGGGTCTCTGGTTCAATCCCCACCTAGTACCAACCTAGTACCATGCGTGGATCTACACCTGACATCCACTGTAATGATACCAAGTACAAGAGCGTATCTAGTCGATACCACTATGATTAGATTGATATTTTTATCATAACATTTATCATACCTGGCGCAGTGGGAGAGTGGCCGTGCGCAAACCGAGGGTCCCTGGTTCAATCCCCACCTAGTACCAACCTAGTACCATGCGTGGATCTACACCTGACATCCACTGTGATGATACCAAGTACAAGAGCGTATCTAGTCGATACTACTATGATTACATTGATATTTTTTATCATAACATGTATCATACCTGGCGCAGTGGGAGAGTGGCCGTGCGCAAACCGAGGGTCCCTGGTTCAATCCCCACCTAGTACCAACCTAGTACCATGCGTGGATCTACACCTGACATCCATTGTAATGATACCAAGTACAAGAGCGTATCTAGTCGATACTACTATGATTACATTGATATTTTTTATCATAACATGTATCAGACCTGGCGCAGTGGCAGAGTGGCCGTGCGCAAACCGAGGGTCCCTGGTTCGATCCCCACCTAGTACCAACCTAGTACCATGCGTGGATCTACACCTGACATCCACTGTAATGATACCAAGTACAAGAGCGTATCTAGTCGATACTACTATGATTACGTTGATATTTTTTATCATAACATTTATCATACCTGACGCAGTGGAAGAGTGGCTGTGTGCAAACCGAGGGTCCCTGGTTCAATCCCCACCTAGTACCAACCTAGTACCATGCGTGGATCTACACCTGACATCCACTGTGATGATACCAAGTACAAGAGCGTATCTAGTCGATACTACTATGATTACATTGATATTTTTTATCATAACATGTATCATACCTGGCGCAGTGGGAGAGTGGCCGTGCGCAAACCGAGGGTCCCTGGTTCAATCCCCACCTAGTACCAACCTAGTACCATGCGTGGATCTACACCTGACATCCACTGTAATGATACCAAGTACAAGAGCGTATCTAGTCGATACTACTATGATTACATTGATATTTTTTATCATAACATGTATCATACCTGGCGCGGTGAAATAGTGGCCGTGCGCAAACCGAGGGTCTCTGGTTCAATCCCCACCTAGTACCAACCTAGTACCATGCGTGGATCTACACCTGACATCCACTGTAATGATACCAAGTACAAGAGCGTATCTAGTCGATACTACTATGATTACATTGATATTTTTTATCATAACATGTATCATACCTGGCGCGGTGGAATAGTGGCCGTGCGCAAACCGAGGGTCTCTGGTTCAATCCCCACCTAGCACCAACCTAGTACCATGCGTGGATCTACACCTGACATCCACTGTAACGATACCAAGTACAAGAGCGTATCTAGTCGATACTACTATGATTACATTGATATTTTTTATCATAACATGTATCATACCTGGCGCGGTGGGAGAGTGGCCGTGCGCAAACCGAGGGTCTCTGGTTCAATCCCCACCTAGCACCAACCTAGTACCATGCGTGGATCTACACCTGACATCCACTGTAATGATACCAAGTACAAGAGCGTATCTAATCGATACTACTATGATTACATTGATATTTTTTATCATAACATGTATCATACCTGGCGCGGTGGAATAGTGGCCGTGCGCAAACCGAGGGTCCCTGGTTCAATCCCCACCTAGTACCGACCTAGTACCATGCGTGGATCTACACCTGACATCCACTGTGATGATACCAAGTACAAGAGCGGATCTAATCGATACTACTATGATTACATTGATATTTTTTATCATAACATGTATCATACCTGGCGCAGTGGGAGAGTGGCCCTTCGCAAACCGAGGGTCTCTGGTTCGATCCCCACCTAGTACCAACCTAGTACCATGCGTGGGTCTACACCTGACATCCACTGTAATGATACCAAGTACAAGAGCGTATCTAGTCGATACTACTATGATTACATTGATATTTTTTATCATAACATGTATCATACCTGGCGCGGTGGAATAGTGGCCGTGCGCAAACCGAGGGTCCCTGGTTCAATCCCCACCTAGCACCAACCTAGTACCATGCGTGGATCTACACCTGACATCCACTGTGATGATACCAAGTACAAGAGCGTATCTAGTCGATACTACTATGATTACATTGATATTTTTTATCATAACATGTATCATACCTGGCGCAGTGGCAGAGTGGCCGTGCGCAAACCGAGGGTCCCTGGTTCAATCCCCACCTAGTACCAACCTAGTACCATGCGTGGATCTACACCTGACATCCACTGTGATGATACCAAGTACAAGAGCGTATCTAGTCGATACTACTATGATTACATTGATATTTTTATCATAACATTTATCATACCTGGCGCGGTGGTAGAGTGGCCGTGCGCAAACCGAGGGTCTCTGGTTCAATCCCCACCTAGTACCAACCTAGTACCATGCGTGGATCTACACCTGACATCAACTGTAATGATACCAAGTACAAGAGCGTATCTAGTCGATACTATTATGATTACATTGATATTTTTTATCATAACATGTATCATTCCTGGCTCGGTGGTAGAGTGGCCGTGCGCAAACCCAGGGTCCTTGGTTCAATCCCCACCTAGTACCAACCTAGTACCATGCGTGGATCTACACCTGACAACCACTGTGATGATACCAAGTACAAGAGCGTATCTAGTCGATACCACTATGATTACATTGATATTTTTTATCATAACATTTATCATACCTGGCGCAGTGGAAGAGTGGCCGTGCGCAAACCGAGGGTCCCTGGTTCAATCCCCACCTAGTACCAACCTAGTACCATGCGTGGATCTACACCTGACATCCACTGTAATGATACCAAGTACAAGAGCGTATCTAGTCGATACTACTATGATTACATTGATATTTTTTCTCATAACATGTATCATACCTGGCGCAGTGGGAGAGTGGCCGTGCGCAAACCGAGGGTCCCTGGTTCAATCCCCACCTAGTACCAACCTAGTACCATGCTGGATCTACACCTGACATCCACTGTAATGATACCAAGTACAAGAGCGTATCTAGTCGATACTATTATGATTACATTGATATTTTTTATCATAACATGTATCATACCTGGCGCAGTGGAAGAGTGGCCGTGCGCAAACCGAGGGTCCCTGGTTCAATCCCCACCTAGTACCAACCTCGTCATGTCCGTTGTGTCCTTGAGCAAGACACTTCACCCTTGCTCCTGATGGCTGCCTTGCATGGCAGCTCCCTCCATCAGTGTGTGAATGTGGAAGTAGTGTCAAAGCGCTTTGAGTACCTTGAATGTGGAAAAGCGCTATACAAGTACAACACATTTATTTATAACTGTTTTATTTTAGATATGTAATCCTCCATGTTAAAAGTGCAAGCGAGAAGAAAAACTAAACGATGGCTGCTCACTCTTGCTGCTTGTTGTCACTTCTTCTGCAGCCGAGTAGTCGCAAGAAGGATCACTAGCGCCCTCTACCACCAGGAGGCGGGAGTCATTTAATGACTCATATTTGACACACGCAGCTACGGTATATTAATAAAACATAGCTGCTTACTGTTCTTTTTAGCATATTCAATAGCTTGGACCTTAAATCCTACTGAATAGCTCTTAATCTTCTTCCCTTTATGCGATTTCAAATGATTGAAATCAGCCTCCTCCATTTTGAAAATGATGACAGGTGAAGTGTCACTCGTGACGTGACGAGTTTGACCCGGTGGAAATTTTAGACATGCACTAATAAAAATAATATTTTGCAAAAGAAGTTTGACCCGGCGTTAATTCTGAGCCGGCAGTGCTAATTATTTTGCAAAACGAGTTGAACCCGGCAGTAATTCTAGTCAGGTGCATACTATATACCGGGCGGAAATTCAAGGAAATATGGTACCTTGTCTTTGCAGTCTATTCAATTAAATATAAGTTGTATTCTCTTTTCATTTACCATTTACACAAGGTGACAACCTAACTGGTTTGGGGTTTGGTACACAATATACAAACCCCGTTTCCTTTTGAGTTGGGAAATTGTGTTAGATGTAAATATAAACAGAATACAATGATTTGCAAATCCTTTTCAAGCCATATTCAGTTGAATATGCTACAAAGACAACATATTTCATGTTCAAACTCATAAACTTTGTTTTTTTTTGGGCAAATAATAATTAACTTAGAATTTCATGGCTGCAACACGTGCCAAAGTAGTTGGGAAAGGGCATGTTCACCACTGTGTTACATCACATTTTCTTTGAACAACACTCAATAAACGTTTGGGAACTGAGGAAACTAATTGTTGAAGCTTTGAAAGTGGAATTCTTTCCCATTCTTGTTTTATGTAGAGCTTCAGCCCTTCAACAGTCCGGGGTCTTGTCCTATTTTACGCTTCACACATTTTCCATGGGAGACAGGTCTGGACTGCAGGCGGGCCAGGAAAGTACCCGCACTCTTTTACTACGAAACCACGCTATTGTAATACGTAGCTTGGCATTGTTTTGCTGAAATAAGCAGGGGCGTCCATGATAACGTTGCTTGGATGACAACATATGTTGCTCCAAAACCTGTATGTACCTTTCAGCATTAATGGTGCCTTCACAGTTTTGATTGATTGATTGATACTTTTATTAGTAGATTGCACAGTACAGTACATATTCCGTACAATTGACCACTAAATGGTAACACCCGAATAAGTTTTTCAACTTGTTTAAGTCGGGGTCCACGTTAATCAATTCATTACAGATGTGTAAGTTACCCATGCCCTGGGCACTAATGCACCCCCATACCATCACACATGCTGACTACAACACACTAATACACCCCCATACCATCACACATGCTGACTACAACACACTAATACACCCCCATACCATCACACATGCTGACTACAACACACTAATACACCCCCATACCATCACACATGCTGACTACAACACACTAATACACCCCCATACCATCACACATGCTGACTACAACACACTAATACACCCCCATACCATCACACATGCTGACTACAACACACTAATACACCCCCATACCATCACACATGCTGACTACAACACACTAATACACCCCCATACCATCACACATGCTGACTACAACACACTAATACACCCCCATACCATCACACATGCTGACTACAACACACTAATACACCCCCATACCATCACACATGCTGACTACAACACACTAATACACCCCCATACCATCACACATGCTGACTACAACACACTAATACACCCCCATACCATCACACATGCTGACTACAACACACTAATACACCCCCATACCATCACACATGCTGACTACAACACACTAATACACCCCCATACCATCACACATGCTGACTACAACACACTAATACACCTCCATACCATCACACATGCTGACTACAACACACTAATACACCCCCATACCATCACACATGCTGACTACAACACACTAATACACCCCCATACCATCACACATGCTGACTACAACACACTAATACACCCCCATACCATCACACATGCTGACTACAACACACTAATACACCCCCATACCATCACACATGCTGACTACAACACACTAATACACCCCCATACCATCACACATGCTGACTACAACACACTAATGCACCCCCATACCATCACACATGCTGACTACAACACACTAATACACCCCCATACCATCACACATGCTGGCTTTTACACTTTGCGCCTATAACAATCCAAAAGGTTATTTTCCTCTTTGTTCCGGAGGACACTACCTCCACAGTTTCTAAATATAATTCAACTGTGGACTCGTCAGACCACAGAACACTTTTCCACTTTTTGCATCTTAGATGAGGTCAGGCCCAGCGAAGCCGGCGGCGTTTCTGGGTGTTGTTGATAAATGGGTTTGGCTTTGCATAGTAGAGTTTTAACTTGCACTTACAGATGTAGCGACCAACTGTAGTTACTGACAGTGATTTTATGAAGTGGTCCTGAGCCCATGTGGTGATATCCTTTACACACTGTTGGTTTTTGATGCAGTACCGCCTGAGGGATCAAAGTTCCGTAATATCATCGCTCACGTGCAGTGATTTCTCCAGATTCTCTTAACTTTTCGATGATTTTTACAGACCGTAGATGTTAAAATCCCTAAATTCCTTGCAATAGCTCGTTGAGAAATGTTGTTCTAAAACTGTTTGACAATTTGCTTACAAAGTGGTGACCCTCACCCCATCCTTGTTTGGGAATGACTTAGCATTTCATGGAAGTTGCTTTTATAGCCAATCATGGCACCCACCTGTTCCCAATTAGCCTGCACACCTGTGGGATGTTCCAAATAAGTGTTTGATGAGCATTCCTCAACTTTGTCAGTATTCATTGCCACCTTTCCCAACTCATTTGTCACGTGTTGCTGGCATCAAATTCTGAAGTTTTTTTTATGAGTTTGAACATGAAATATGTTGTCTTTGTAGCATATTCAACTGAATATGGCTTGAAAAGGATTTGCAAATCATTGTATTCTGTTTATATTTACATCTAACACCATTTCCCAACTCACATGGAAACGGGGTTCGTACGTCCACACAGAGGACTTGTGTACATCCATGCAGGTTTAGCAGTACAAATATTAGCAGGTGTACTTCACCAGATCATGAAGTATTCCACCTGTGTCGCAGCAACGTCCCCACTCTTTGTCACACAGGCGTAGAAAAGGTGGAGGAGCAAAGGTGGTCTTTAATTAGCTGGAAAAGATGTCCTCACTCGGGTTTGTCTGCTTATTGTGTCTCCAGGTGTGTATTTTGTCTGCTTATTGTGTCTCCAGGTGTGTATTTTGTCTGCTTATTGTGTCTCCAGGTGTGTATTTTATTCATGAAGCCTTTACAGCCGAGCATGTATGGAAAATGGAGCTTCTTGGTTCAGGGGGAGGTCGCGGCGGGTTCATGCCAAGGTCGCGGCCGACTCTGCTTGTTAAAAGTACTTTTAGACCAGCAGGTGTGTGTTGGCTTTTAGACCAGCAGGTGTTTGTGTGGACACCAGACTTAGGAGGCATTCATCTTTACAATGGCAATCCAGCTCAATTTACCAGAATTATTAGGAATACAATGATGCATTTTGTCCATAAAGGAGTATAATTATTTTATTTACTAAGGACTGAATGTGGACTAAGTATAGACTGAATGTGGACTAAGTATAGACTGAATGTGGACTGAATGTGGACTGAATGTGGACTGACTATGGACTGAATGTGGACTAAGTATGGACTAAGTATGGCTTAAGTATTGACTGAATGTGGACTAAGTATAGACTGAAGTGGACTGAGGATAGACTGAATGTGGACTAAGTATGGACTGAATGTGGACTAAGTATAGACTGAATGTGGACTAAGTATGGACTGAATGTGGACTGAGGATAGACTGAATGTGGACTAAGTATGGACTGAATGTGGACTAGGTATAGACTGAATGTGGACTAGGTATAGACTGAATGTGGACTAAGTGTGGACTGACTATGGACTGACTATGGACTAAGTATGGCCTAAGTATGGACTGAATGTGGACTAAGTATGGACTGAAGGTGGACTAAGTATAGACTGAATGAGGACTAATTATAGACTGCATGAGGAATAAGTATAGACTGAATGTGGACTAAGTGTGGACTGACTATGGACTAAGTATTGACTGAATGTGGACTAAGTATGGACTGAATGAGGACTGAGTATAGACTGAATGTGGAGTAAGTGTGGACTGACTATGGACTAAAAATGGACTAAGTATGGACTGAATGAGGACTAAGTGTAGAGTGAATGTGGACTAAGTTTGGACTAAGTCTGGACAAAGTATGGACTGATTGTGGACTAAGTATAGACTGAATGTGGACAAAGTATAGACTGAATGTGGACTAAGTGTGGACGGACTGTGGACTGACTATGGACTAAGTATGGCTTAAGTATTGACTGAATGTGGACTAAGTATAGACTGAATGTGGACTAAGTATGGACTGAATGTGGACTGAGTATAGACTGAATGTGGACTAAGTGTGGACTGACTATGGACTGACTATGGACTGACTATGGACTGACTATGGACTGACTATGGACTAAGTATGGCCTAAGTATTGACTGAATGTGGAGTAAGTATGGACTGAATGTGGACTAAGTATAGACTGAATGTGGACCTAGTATAGACTGACTATGGACTAAGTATGGACTGAATGAGGACTAAGTATAGACTGAATGTGGACTAAGTGTGGACTGACTATGGAGTGACTATGGACTAAGAATGGACTGAATGTGGACTAATTATGGACTGACTATGGACTGAATGTGGACTAAGTATAGACTGAATGTGGACTAAGTGTGGACTGACTATGGAGTGACTATGGACTAAGAATGGACTGAATGTGGACTAATTATGGACTGACTATGGACTAAGAATGGACTGAATGTGGACTAAGTGTTGACTAAGTATGGACTGACTATGGACTAAGAATGGACTGAATGTGGACTAAGTATGGACTGAGTATGGACTGAATGAGGACTGAGTATGGACTGACTATGGACTAAGAATGGACTGAATGTGGACTAATTATGGACTGACTATGGACTAAGAATGGACTGAATGTGGACTAAGTGTTGACTAATTATGGACTGACTATGGACTAAGAATGGACTGAATGTGGACTAAGTGTTGACTAAGTATGGACTGACTATGGACTGAGTATGGACTGAATGAGGACTGAGTATGGACTGACTATGGACTAAGAATGGACTGAATGTGGACTAAGTATGGACTGAATTTGGACTAAGTATAGACTGAATATGGACTAACTATAGACTGAATGTGGACTAAGTGTGGACTAAGTATGGACTGACTATGGACTAAGTATGGACTGAATGTGCAGATTTCCTGCGGTGTGTGTGGTGGTGAACGACATCTCTCACACGTGTGTGGTGGTGAACAACATCTCTCACACGTGTGTGTGGTGGTGAACAACATCTCTCACGCGTGTGTGGTGGTGAACAACATCTCTCACACGTGTGTGTGGTGGTGAACAACATCTCTCACACGTGTGTGGTGGTGAACAACATCTCTCACACGTGTGTGGTGGTGAACAACATCTCTCACACGTGTGTGGTGGTGAACGACATCTCTCACGTGTGTGTGGTGGTGAACAACATCTCTCACACGTGTGTGGTGGTGAACAACATCTCTCACACGTGTGTGGTGGTGAACAACATCTCTCACGTGTGTGGTGGTGAACAACATCTCTCACACGTGTGTGGTGGTGAACAACATCTCTCACACGTGTGTGGTGGTGAACAACATCTCTCACGTGTGTGGTGGTGAACAACATCTCACACGTGTGTGGTGGTGAACAACATCTCTCACACGTGTGTGGTGGTGAACAACATCTCTCATGTGTGTGGTGGTGAACAACATCTCTCACACGTGTGTGGTGGTGAACAACATCTCTCTCACGTGTGTGGTGGTGAACAACATCTCTCACACGTGTGTGGTGGTGAACAACATCTCTCACACGTGTGTGGTGGTGAACAACATCTCTCACACGTGTGTGGTGGTGAACAACATCTCTCACATGTGTGGTGGTGAACAACATCTCTCATGTGTGTGGTGGTGAACAACATCTCTCACACGTGTGTGGTGGTGAACAACATCTCTCACACGTGTGTGGTGGTGAACAACATCTCTCACACGTGTGTGGTGGTGAACAACATCTCTCACACGTGTGTGGTGGTGAACATCTCTCACACGTGTGTGGTGGTGAACATCTCTCACACGTGTGTGGTGGTGAACATCTCTCACACGTGTGTGGTGGTGAACAACATCTCTCACACGTGTGTGGTGGTGAACAACATCTCTCACACGTGTGTGGTGGTGAACAACATCTCTCACACGTGTGTGGTGGTGAACAACATCTCTCACGTGTGTGGTGGTGAACAACATCTCTCACACGTGTGTGGTGGTGAACAACATCTCTCACACGTGTGTGGTGGTGAACAACATCTCTCACACGTGTGTGGTGGTGAACAACATCTCTCACGTGTGTGGTGGTGAACAACATCTCTCACGCGTGTGTGGTGGTGAACAACATCTCTCACGCGTGTGTGGTGGTGAACAACATCTCTCACACGTGTGTGGTGGTGAACAACATCTCTCACACGTGTGTGGTGGTGAACAACATCTCTCACACGTGTGTGGTGGTGAACAACATCTCTCACACGTGTGTGGTGGTGAACAACATCTCTCACACGTGTGTGGTGGTGAACAACATCTCTCCCGCGTGTGTTGTGGTGAACAACATCTCTCACGCGTGTGTGGTGGTGAACAACATCTCTCACACGTGTGTGGTGTGTGAACGACATCTCTCACACGTGTGTGGTGGTGAACAACATCTCTCACGTGTGTGGTGGTGAACACCATCTCTCACGTGTGTGGTGGTGAACAACATCTCTCACACGTGTGTGGTGGTGACAACATCTCTCACACGTGTGTGGTGGTGAACAACATCTCTCACACGTGTGTGGTGGTGAACAACATCTCTCACACGTGTGTGGTGGTGAACAACATCTCTCACACGTGTGTGGTGGTGAACAACATCTCTCACACGCGTGTGTGGTGGTGAACAACATCTCTCACACATGTGTGGTGGTGAACAACATCTCTCACACGTGTGTGGTGGTGAACAACATCTCTCACACGTGTGTGGTGGTGAACAACATCTCTCACACGCGTGTGGTGGTGAACAACATCTCTCACACGTGTGTGGTGGTGAACAACATCTCTCACACATGTGTGGTGGTGAACAACATCTCTCACACATGTGTGGTGGTGAACAACATCTCTCACACGTGTGTGGTGGTGAACAACATCTCTCACACGTGTGTGGTGGTGAACGACATCTCTCACACGTGTGTGGTGGTGAACAACATCTCTCACGTGTGTGGTGGTGAACAACATCTCTCACGTGTGTGGTGGTGAACACCATCTCTCACGTGTGTGGTGGTGAACAACATCTCTCACACGTGTGTGGTGGTGAACAACATCTCTCACACGTGTGTGGTGGTGAACAACATCTCTCACACGTGTGTGGTGGTGAACATCTCTCACACGTGTGTGGTGATGAACAACATCTCTCACACGTGTGTGGTGGTGAACAACATCTCTCACACGTGTGTGGTGGTGAACAACATCTCTCACGTGTGTGGTGGTGAACAACATCTCTCACACGTGTGTGGTGGTGAACATCTCTCACACGTGTGTGGTGGTGAACATCTCTCACACGTGTGTGGTGGTGAACAACATCTCTCACACGTGTGTGGTGGTGAACAACATCTCTCACACGTGTGTGGTGGTGAACAACATCTCTCACACGTGTGTGACGGTGAACAACATCTCTCACACGTGTGTGGCGGTGAACAACATCTCTCTCACGTGTGTGGTGGTGAACAACATCTCTCACACGTGTGTGGTGGTGAACAACATCTCTCACACGTGTGTGGTGGTGAACAACATCTCTCACACGTGTGTGGTGGTGAACAACATCTCTCACACGTGTGTGGTGGTGAACAACATCTCTCACACGTGTGTGGTGGTGAACAACATCTCTCACACGTGTGTGGTGGTGAACAACATCTCTCACACGTGTGTGGTGGTGAACAACATCTCTCACATGTGTGTGGTGGTGAACAACATCTCTCACACGTGTGTGGTGGTGAACAACATCTCTCACACGTGTGTGGTGTGTGAACAACATCTCTCACACGTGTGTGGTGGTGAACAACATCTCTCACACGTGTGTGTGGTGGTGAACAACATCTCTCACACGTGTGTGGTGGTGAACAACATCTCTCACACGTGTGTGTGGTGGTGAACAACATCTCTCACACGTGTGTGGTGGTGAACAACATCTCTCACACGTGTGTGGTGGTGAACAACATCTCTCACACGTGTGTGGTGGTGAACAACATCTCTCACATGTGTGTGGTGGTGAACAACATCTCTCACACGTGTGTGGTGGTGAACAACATCTCTCACACGTGTGTGGTGGTGAACAACATCTCTCACACGTGTGTGGTGGTGAACGACATATCTCCCGGGGATGAACACATGACTTCTTCTTTGAAGACTCTTCAGAGGCCGTTTTTTTGTTCTACATCAGGTGATGTGACTCTAAAAAACCAAAAGCCACACCTTGGTGGTCTTGCTGAGTGCAACATGCTGATGTGTCAACTCAGGGATCAATCCCAGCCTTGCTTAACTCCAAGTGATCGGGGAGATAAGATGTGTTGTCTTCATGTCAAATAATGAGCCGCCTTGCCGGGCGATCCATAGCTAATTAGAGCGGATGGCTAGCGAAGGAGACATTTTGAGGAGGGCATGAAGACGGCGTATATAAGCAGCGTGGTGATACGGCTCCCTCTTGCACCCTCGCCCCGCGCTCAGCAGCATCACTCTTTGGCTTTTATGACCTTGCAGGCAGGTCTGCTTGTTGAGCAGCGTTCTTATTCCACCTAATTGTCTAATTCCTTCTTATCCTCCTCATCAATATGCATGTAATGTCGCGGCCGCGTGGGCATTTTGTCTTCCATTAGCGTGCGGGGACGGGACTCAGAAAGTGGCGTTTGTGCGCGATGCCAGATCTGTCAGGGCTTTGGACACTTCCCTGAATTGTGTCCTCGCCTCGAGTCCCGATCGCAGGCTGTGAAGGACTTCTGCTTCCAAGCATACTGACTTTAAAATAGTTTATGTATGTTTCGAAAACATGTTCTTCCATCCATCCCTCTTCTTCCGCTTATCCGAGGTCGGGTAGCGGGGGCAGCAGCCTAAGCAGGGAAGCCCAGACTTTCCTCACCCGAGCCACCTGGTCCAACTCCTCCCTTGAGGTGTTTCCAGACATAGTCTTCCCAACATGACCTGGGTCTTCCCCGTGCCCTAAACACTCGGGTGGCATCCTGACCAGATGCCCGAACCACCTCATCTGGCTCCTCTCCATGTGGAGGAGCAGCGGCTTTACTTTGAGTTGGCAGAGCTTCTCACCCTATCTCTAAGGGAGAGACCCGCCACCCGGCAGAGGAAAGTCAATTCGGCCGCTTGTACCCGTGATCTTATCCTTTTCAGTCATAACCCAATGTTGATGAGAACGTAGATCGACCGGTAAATTGAGAGCGTTGCCTTCCGGCTCAGCTCCTTCTTCACCACAACGGATCGATACAGCGTCCGCATCACTGAAGACGCCGCACCGATCCACCCGTCCATCTCACGAGCCACTCTTCTCTCACTCACGAACAAGACTCCAAGGTACTTGAACTCCTCCACTTGGGGCAGGGTCTCCTCCCCAACCCGGAGATGGCACTCCACCCTTTTCCGGGCAAGAACAATGGACTCGGACTTGGAGGTGCTGATTCTCATCCCGGCCGCTTCACACTCGGCTGCGAACCGATCCAGTAAGAGCTGAAGATCCCGACCAGATGAAGCCATCAGGACCACATCATCTGCAAAAAGCAGAGACCTAATCCTTCGGCCACCAAACCGGAACCCCTCAACGCCTTGACTGCGCCTAGAAATTCTGTCCATAAAAGTTATGAACAGAATGGGTGACAAAGGACAGCCTTGGCGGAGTCCAACCCTCACTGGAAATGTGTTCGACTTACTGCCGGCAATGCGGACCAAGTTCTGGCACTGATCATACAGGGAGCGGACCGCCATACTCTCTGAGCACTCCCCACAGGACTTCCCGGGGTACACAGTCCACAAAGCACATGTAGACTGGTTGGGCAAACTCCCAAGCACCCTCAAGGACTCTACCCAGAGTATAGAGCTGGTCCACAGTTCCATGACCGGGACGAAAACCACACTGTTCCTCCTGAATCCGAGGTCTGACTATCCGGTGTAGCCTCCTCTCCAGTACACCTGAATAGACCTTATTGGGAAGGCTGAGGAGTGTGTGGCAGAGCTTCTCACCCTATCTCTAAGGGAGAGACCCAAACTCATTCGGGCCGCTTGTACCCGTGATCTTATCCTTTCGGTCATGACCCAAAGCTCAAGACCATAGATGAGGATGGGAACGTTGTCATGATCCCTGGTCCTTGTTTAGTTATGTTCTTGTTATGGTTAACTGAGGAAGGTGACGGCAACAGACACTAGAGGACTCTGTAGCGCTATAGATTTATTATATATATTAACCATATAAATAATAATCAAACAATATAAATATAAACTAAGGAAATGGAGTGTGAGCTAAATCCAAGAATGTGTATGGTGTAAGACTATGTGTAGAACTTAACTGAAGTGTGTGTTACCAAGTGTTGAACGAGAGACGAGGAAGTCCGGGGGAAGAGAGAGATCTGTGTCCAAACGGCAGGTCGAGATCCAAGAGGCGGTCCGGCAAGCAGGGGGAGAAACGAGGTATTGTCGAGACGCACAGATCGACACGTGGAATAAAGTCAGACTGCAGAAAGGACGACAAGGGAAAACGTGAGAACATATAAGGAAAACACCGAGAGCGAAGGAAGGTTTGCATAAAGCAGGATGATCGCTTGAGATAGGCTAAAAAAAAATGATATACTGTGGCGAGCGATGGCAGGTTGTCCAGGCTTAAGAAGAAAGTTTGAATATTACTGGCAGGTGTGCTGATTACCAGTGGATGCAGCGGCGTGTCCCGAGAAGGGTGTGGCCGTGGTCGTGACTCGAGTTGCTTTCTCTTGAACGCACAAACAGATGAGCGGCGTTGGCAGGAGTCTGAGCCGTAACAGTTCTGTTAGTTTTGGACTCCCTTAGTTCCGGTTTTGTGCACTTTGGGTGTTTGTTTTGGTTACCATGGGTACTTGTTGGTTGCACCTGCCTCTGATTAGTGCTCGGCACGTTCACCTGCTGTTGAGCATTAATCAGAGAGATATTTATTCACGTTGATGGCTTCATTGTTTGCGGTATGGAACTATCATGTTGGTGTATTCCTGTTCTTGATTCCTGGACTAAGTTGTTGACTTACTGTAGCTGACCTTGTGATCGCACATTTTTCTTTTTGTTTGTTTATGTCTTTTTGGTACGTGTATGATTTATGATTAATAAATCATCTCAAGGACCCGGGGGTTGATGAGATCTGTGGGTGTGGACTATGGACTGGACTCTCACTATTATGTTAGATCCACTATGGACTGGACTCTCACACTATTATGTTAGATCCACTATGGACTGGACTCTCACACTATTATGTTAGATCCATTATGGACTGGACTCTCACACTGTTATGTTAGATCCACTATGGACTGGACTCTCACTATTATGTTAGACCAACTATGGACTGGACTCTCACTATTATGTTAGATCCACTATGGACTGGACATTCACTATTATGTTAGATCCACTATGGACTGGACTCTCACTATTATGTTAGACCCACTATGGACTGGACTCTCACACTATTATGTTAGATCCACTATGGACTGGACATTCACTATTATGTTAGACCCACTATGGACTGGACTCTCACTATTATGTTAGATCCACTATGGACTGGACTCTCACTATTATGTTAGATCCACTATGGACTGGACTCTCACACTATTATGTTAGATCCAATATGGACTGGACTCTCACACTATTATGTTAGATCCACTATGGACTGGACTCTCACACTATTATGTTAGATCCACTATGGACTGGATTCTCACACTATTATGTTAGATCCACTATGGACTGGACTCTCACACTATTATGTTAGATCCACTATGGACTGGATTCTCACACTATTATGTTAGATCCACTATGGACTGGACTCTCACTATTATGTTAGATCCACTATGGACTGGACTCTCTCACTATTATGTTAGATCCACTATGGACTGGACTCACACTATTATGTTAGATCCACTATGGACTGGACTCTCACTATTATGTTGGATCCACTACAGACTGGAGTCTCACACTATTATGTTAGATCCACTATGGACTGGATTCTCACACTATTATGTTAGATCCACTATGGACTGGACTCTCACTATTATGTTAGATCCACTATGGACTGGACTCTCACTATTATGTTAGATCCACTACAGACTGGAGTCTCACACTATTATGTTAGATCCACTATGGACTGGATTCTCACACTATTATGTTAGATCCACTATGGACTGGATTCTCACACTATTATGTTAGATCCACTATGGACTGGACTCTCACACTATTATGTTAGATCCACTATGGACTGGATTCTCACACTATTATGTTAGATCCACTATGGACTGGACTCTCACACTATTATGTTAGATCCACTATGGACTGGATTCTCACACTATTATGTTAGATCCACTATGGACTGGACTCTCACTATTATGTTAGATCCACTATGGACTGGACTCTCTCACTATTATGTTAGATCCACTATGGACTGGACTCTCACTATTATGTTGGATCCACTACAGACTGGAGTCTCACACTATTATGTTAGATCCACTATGGACTGGATTCTCACACTATTATGTTAGATCCACTATGGACTGGACTCTCACTATTATGTTAGATCCACTATGGACTGGACTCTCACTATTATGTTAGATCCACTACAGACTGGAGTCTCACACTATTATGTTAGATCCACTATGGACTGGATTCTCACACTATTATGTTAGATCCACTATGGACTGGACTCTCACACTATTATGTTAGATCCACTATGGACTGGATTCTCACACTATTATGTTAGATCCACTATGGACTGGACTCTCACACTATTATGTTAGATCCACTATGGACTGGACTCTCACACTATTATGTTAGATCCACTACGGACTGGACTCTCCCTATTATGTTAGATCCACTATGGACTGGACTCTCACACTATTATGTTAGATCCACTATGGACTGGACTCTCACACTATTATGTTAGATCCACTATGGACTGGACTCTCACACTATTATGTTAGATCCACTATGGACTGGACTCTCACACTATTATGTTAGATCCACTATGGACTGGACTCTCACACTATTATGTTAGATCCACTATGGACTGGACTCTCACTATTATTTTAGATCTACTATGGACTGGACTCTCACTATTATGTTAAATCCACTATGGACTGGACTCTCAATATTATGTTAGATCCACTATGGACTGGACTCTCACTATTATGTTAGATCCACTATGGACTGGACTCACACTATTATGTTAGATCCACTATGGACTGGACTCTCACTATTATGTTAGATCCACTATGGACTGGACTCTCACTATTATGTTAGATCCACTATGGACTGGACTCTCACTATTATGTTAGATCCACTATGGACTGGACTCTCACTATTATGTTAGATCCACTATGGACTGGACTCTCACTATTATGTTAGATCCACTATGGACTGGACTCTCACTATTATGTTAGATCCACTATGGACTGGACTCTCACTATTATGTTAGATCCACTATGGACTGGACTCTCACTATTATGTTAGATCCACTATGGACTGGACTCTCTCACACTATTAACTAGATCCACTCTGCAGTCCCCTCCAAGGTTTCTCATTGTCATCCCAATGGGTTGAGTTTTTCCTTGCCCTGATGTGGGATCTGAGCCCAGGATGTGGTTGTGGCTTGTACAGCCCATTGAGACCTGGGTGATTCAGGACTAAATAAGTAAACATTGGTACATTTAATGACGTGAGCGGTCTGGGGCACAAAGTTCCAGAACATACCTGACTTGTAGAAATGTGAGTTCCCTACCAAGGTCTGGAGAAGTCCTGTCTTTGAAGGACACGTTGCTGGAAGCATACAAAGTCATTCTTTTGTATTTTTCCACATCCCAGCCCAAGTTCTTCTCCACAGCCGTCCGTGGTAGATACGCGACTATCGACCGCGCTCCCGTAATTAGAAAATCCCCGTCCGAAGATGGTAAACAGTGCTCAAAGGCGGCCTCTTCATCCTTAATGAGATTTCAGTGGGAAAGCTGGCCAGGCGTCCCAGGAATCGATAGTTTCTCTCTCTTTCTCTCTCAAATGCTTTTGATAATCTTCTCTAAGGCCTCTAGATCAATTTGGACTCATTCAACTCATTAATAAAACTTGTCCGAGCCAACTTGGACCGTCAGAGTCCCGGAAAAACTGCAGCCAAAAAGCAGTCGGCGCTATGTCCGGCGGACAAAGGGGTCATGTGATCTAAGCGGACGGCCGCAAGAAAGTGAGGACCAGGTCTCATTAGGGCGTCGGATTTTATTAACATCTGGTCTCGCGCTCGCATTCCGTAGGCCAGGGATCGATAAACCATTTGCTTCTTTTTCTGCGTGGCTACGGATTACGTGCACGCCGCCGTCACGTCGAGGAGCGTTTTGGCCGAGCGGTGCATTTATCCACCGTCAATGCCGTACGTGCCGGCCGACCAGCAGGACCTTCTCCGGTTCTCACCGCAACTTCAGTTTGGCCACCGGCCTTTCTCCAAAAGTGTTGAAAACACTACGTTTCTGGAACTTAAGAAGAAGTGGTTTTGTGTTTCCACCGCATTTCCGAGTTGAGGCCGAGGCAAGAGTCCTGTTACACGTAAATAAACACATAACATAATAGTGAGAGTAATCTAACATAATAGTGAGAGTCCAGTCCATAGTGGATCTAACATAATAGTCAGAGTCCAGTCCATAGTGGATCTAATATAATAGTGAGAGTCCAGTCCATAGTGGATCTAATATAATAGTGAGAGAGTCCAGTCCATAGTGGATCTAACATAATAGTGAGAGTCCAGTCCATAGTGGATCTAACATAATAGTGAGAGTCCAGTCCATAGTGGATCTAACATAATAGTGAGAGTCCAGTCCATAGTGGATCTAACATAATAGTGAGAGTCCAGTCCATAGTGGATCTAAAATAATAGTGTGGGTCCAGTCCATAGTGGATCTAACATAATAGTGAGAGTCCAGTCCATAGTGGATCTAACATAATAGTGTGTGAGTCCAGTCCATAGTGGATCTAGCATAATAGTGAGAGTCCAGTCCATAGTGGATCTAACATAATAGTGAGAGTCCAGTCCATAGTGGATCTAACATAATAGTGAGAGTCCAGTCCATAGTGGATCTAACATAATAATGAGAGTCCAGTCCATAGTGGATCTAACATAATAGTCAGAGTCCAGTCCATAGTGGATCTAACATAATAGTCAGAGTCCAGTCCATAGTGGATCTAACATAATAGTGAGAGTCCAGTCCATAGTGGATCTAACATAATAGTGAGAGATTCTAGTCCATAGTGGATCTAACATAATAGTGAGAGTCCAGTCCATAGTGGATCTAACATAATAGTGAGAGTCCAGTCCATAGTGGATCTAACATAATAGTGAGAGTCCAGTCCATAGCGGATCTAACATAATAGTGAGAGTCCAGTCCATAGTGGATCTAACATAATAGTGAGAGTCCAGTCCATAGCGGATCTAACATAATAGTGAGAGTCCAGTCCATAGTGGATCTAACATAATAGTGAGAGTCCAGTCCACAGTGGATCTAACATAATAGTGAGAGTCCAGTCCACAGTGGATCTAACATAATAGTGAGAGTCCAGTCCACAGTGGATCTAACATAATAGTGAGAGTCCAGTCCATAGTGGATCCAACATAATAGTGAGAGTCCAGTCCACAGTGGGTCCAGCACATTTCACTGTAAATAACAATATATAAATAGTAAAGATCAGTGTTCAAATGAGAAATAAGTCTTCTCATGTTCTGTAACGTCCGTGGTTTTCAAACAAAGTCTTCAGGAAGGTCCAGACCGTGGTCCACCAATCAGCGTTGGACATCACAGCCCCGCCCCTCTAAAGTTCCAGAATGTTTCATGAATTATTGATTTAAGTACCTGCTCGAATGGGAACATTCCTGTTCTTGTTTTCTTTTCGCGTGTCTGTAAGAAATACTGTGAGAATATTTACCTGCGCCTTCCTCGCTGCTAAACACCATCATCTCTGGGGGCCGCGCTTCATTGCGTTTGGGATCAATGCCATCGACCAGTTAGTCCGCCCACCTCATCACGCTGTTTACTCAGTTAAAGCATGACGAAACACTCTCCTGCTCACTACTGTTACACATCTGAGTAGTTGTGCAGAAACATGGGGAAACAACTACAAACTAACGGGGGCTAAAAAAAAGATAAATAATAATTAAAGCTGCAAGCAGCGATGGACGGGACCGACTTTTGCTGGTATTTCCTGCGTTTACCCAGACAACATATCTTTACCTGCACATTACCTACCTTCTCTGTATCCTGGAGTCAAACTGCTGCCTCCGTCTTTCACCCATTCAACATATCTTTACCTGCACATTACCTACCTTCTCTGTATCCTGGAGTCAAACTGCTGCCTCCTTCTTTCACCCAGTCAACATATCTTTACCTGCACATTACCTACCTTCCCTGTATCCTGGAGTCAAACTGATGCCTCCTTCTTTCACCCAGACAACATATCTTTACCCGCACATTACCTACCTTCTCTGTATCCTGGAGTCAAACTGCTGCCTCCTTCTTTCACCCAGTCAACATATCTTTACCTGCACATTACCTACCTTCTCTGTATCCTGGAGTCAAACTGCTGCCTCCTTCTTTCACCCAGTCAACATATCTTTACCTGCACTTTACCTACCTTCTCTGTATCCTGGAGTCAAACTGCTGCCTCCTTCTTTCACCCAGTCAACATATCTTTACCTGCACATTACCTACCTTCTCTGTATCCTGGAGTCAAACTGGTGCCTCCTTCTTTCACCCAGTCAACATATCTTTACCTGCACATTACCTACCTTCTCTGTATCCTGGAGTCAAACTGGTACCTCCTTCTTTCACCCAGACAACATATCTTTACCTGCACTTTACCTACCTTCTCTGTATCCTCTAGTCAAACTGCTGCCTCCTTCTTTCACCCAATCAACATATCTTTACCTGCACTTTACCTACCTTCTCTGTATCCTGGAGTCAAACTGCTGCCTCCTTCTTTCGCCCAGTCAACATATCTTTACCTGCACATTACCTACCTTCCCTGTATCCTGGAGTCAAACTGCTGCCTTCTTCTTTCACCCAGACAACATATATTTACCTGCACTTTACCTACCTTCTCTGTATCCTGGAGTCAAACTGCTGCCTCCTTCTTTCACCCAGTCAACATATCTTTACCTGCACATTACCTACCTTCTCTGTATCCTGGAGTCAAACTGCTGCCTCCTTCTTTCACCCAGTCAACATATCTTTACCTGCACATTACCTACCTTCTCTGTATCCTGGAGTCAAACTGGTGCCTCCTTCTTTCACCCAGTCAACATATCTTTACCTGCACTTTACCTACCTTCTCTGTATCCTGGAGTCAAACTGGTACCTCCTTCTTTCACCCAGACAACATATCTTTACCTGCACATTACCTACCTTCTCTGTATCCTGGAGTCAAACTGCTGCCTCCTTCTTTCACCCAGTCAACATATCTTTACCTGCACATTACCTACCTTCTCTCTATCCTGGAGTCACACTGCTGCCTCCTTCTTTCACCCAGTCAACATATCTTGACCTGCACATTACCTACCTTCTCTGTATCCTGGAGCCAAACTGGTGCCTCCTTCTTTCACCCAGTCAACATATCTTTACCTGCACATTACCTACCTTCTCTGCATCCTGGAGTCACACTGCTGCCTCCTTCTTTCACCCAGTCAACATATCTTTACCTGCACATTACCTACCTTCTCTGTATCCTGGTGTCAAACTGCTGCCTCCTTCTTTCACCCAGACAACATATCTTTACCTGCACTTTACCTACCTTCTCTGTATCCTGGAGTCAAACTGCTGCCTCCTTCTTTCACCCAGTCAACATATCTTTACCTGCACATTACCTACCTTCTCTGTATCCTGGAGTCACACTGCTGCCTCCTTCTTTCACCCAGTCAACATATCTTTACCTGCACATTACCTACCTTCTCTGTATCCTGGAGTCACACTGCTGCCTCCTTCTTTCACCCAATCAACATATCTTTACCTGCACATTACCTACCTTCTCTCTATCCTGGAGTCACACTGCTGCCTCCTTCTTTCACCCAATCAACATATCTTTACCTGCACATTACCTACCTTCCCTGTATCCTGGAGTCAAACTGGTGCCTCCTTCTTTCACCCAGTCAACATATCTTTACCTGCACATTACCTACCTTCTCTGTATCCTGGAGTCAAACTGCTGCCTCCTTCTTTCACCCAGTCAACATATCTTTACCTGCACGTTACCTACCTTCTCTGTATCCTGGAGTCAAACTGCTGCCTCCTTCTTTCACCCAGTCAACATATCTTTACCTGCACTTTACCTACCTTCTCTGTATCCTGGAGTCAAACTGCTGCCTCCTTCTTTCACCCAGACAACATATATTTACCTGCACATTACCTACCTTCTCTGTATCCTGGAGTCAAACTGCTGCCTCCTTCTTTCACCCAGACAACATATATTTACCTGCACATTACCTACCTTCCCTGTATCCTGGAGTCAAACTGCTGCCTCCTTCTTTCACCCAGTCAACATATCCTTACTTGCACATTACCTACCTTCTCTGTATCCTGGAGTCAAACTGCTGCCTCCTTCTTTCACCCAGTCAACATATCTGTACCTGCACATTACCTACCTTCCCTGTATCCTGGAGTCAAACTGCTGCCTCCTTCTTTCACCCAGTCAACATATCTTTACCTGCACATTACCTACCTTCTCTGTATCCTGGAGTCAAACTGGTGCCTCCTTCTTTCACCCAGTCAACATATCCTTACTTGCACATTACCTACCTTCTCTGTATCCTGGAGTCAAACTGCTGCCTCCTTCTTTCACCCAGTCAACATATCTTTACCTGCACATTACCTACCTTCTCTGTATCTTGGAGTCAAACTGGTGCCTCCTTCTTTCACCCAGTCAACATATCTTTACCTGCACATTACCTACCTTCTCTGTATCCTGGAGTCAAACTGCTGCCTCCTTCTTCCACCCAGTCAACATATCTTTAACTGCACATTACCTACCTTCTCTGTATCCTGGGGTCAAACTGCTGCCTCCTTCTTTCGCCCAGTCAACATATCTTTACCTGCACATTACCTACCTTCTCTGTATCCTGGGGTCAAACTGCTGCCTCCTTCTTTCGCCCAGTCAACATATCTTTACCTGCACATTACCTACCTTCTCTCTATCCTGGAGTCAAACTGCTGCCTCCTTCTTTCGCCCAGTCAACATATCTTTAACTGCACATTACCTACCTTCTCTCTATCCTGGAGTCAAACTGGTGCCTCCTTCTTTCACCCAGTCAACATATCTTCACCTGCACATTACCTACCTTCTCTGTATCTCTGTACACCTGGTATAGCAGCTTCTGTGGTGGTAGTGCAGTAACTCCGCGGCAAAAGTGCACCGGAAAAAGTGAAAAGAGGCTCGACGGAGAGTCATTGCTCCGGTATGTTCCGTGTCAAAGTCAAGCAGGTCGGCACATAAGGACCAATTACAGTCCTCCTCCCTCAGAGGACACCCCCGTAGATTCCTGGCTATTAATAATTCTACTTCCTGTGCAGAAGCAAAGGACCAAGCTGCCCGCGAGTGACCCGGAGAAGTCTCGGACTTTAAGGAGGCAGAAATATTTAAGAGGACATTCTCGTCTTTGATCCACCGTAAGAAGTCCCGGGCTAATGTGAGGAGCGCTGCGATACAGGGGGTTGAACGCTCCTCAGTTTGATATCACACGCAGTTGACAACACCCGTCTGCAGGAGGTCCCAGGTACATGTAGGAGGTCCCAGGTACATCTGCAGGAGGTCCCAGGTATATCTGCAGTAGGTCCCAGGTACATCTAGGGGGTCCCAGCTACATCTGCAGGAGGTCCCAGGTACATCTAGGAGGTCCCAGGTACATCTGCAGGAGGTCCCAGGTACATCTAGGAGGTCCCAGGTACATCTAGGAGGTCCCAGGTACATCTAGGAGGTCCCAGGTACATCTGCAGGAGGTCCCATGTACATCTAGGAGGTCCCAGGTACATCTAGGAGGTCCCAGGTACATCTAGGAGGTCCCAGGTACATCTAGGAGGTCCCAGATACATCTAGGAGGTCCCAGGTACATCTAGGGGGTCCCAGGTACATCTACAGTAGGTCCCAGGTACATCTGCAGTAGGTCCCAGGTACATCTAGGAGGTCCCAGGTACATCTAGGAGGTCCCAGGTACAACTAGGAGGTCCCAGGTACATCTAGGAGGTCCCGGGTACATCTGCAGGAGGTCCCAGGTACATCTAGGAGGTCCCAGGTACATCTAGGAGGTCCCAGGTACATCTAGGAGGTCCCAGGTACATCTAGGGGGTCCCAGGTACATCTAGGAGGTCCCAGGTACATCTAGGAGGTCCCAGGTACATCTGCAGTAAGTCCCAGGTACATCTAGGAGGTCCCAGGTACATCTAGGAGGTCCCAGGTTCATTTAGGAGGTTCCAGGTACATCTAGGAGGTCCCAGGTACATCTAGGGGGTCCCAGGTACATCTAGGAGGTCCCAGGTACATCAGATTAGAGCCCAGGCAAGAAGCCTTCATGAAATTGTCGTTTAGTATAATTTCATGGGCAGTATAGCTCAGTTGGTAGAGTGGCCTTGCCAGCAACTTGAGGGTTCCCGGTTCGATCCCCGCTTCCGCCATCTTAGTCACTGCCGTCGTGTCCTTGGGCAAGACACTTTACCCACCTGCTCCCAGTGCCACCCACACTGCTTTAAATGTAACTTAGATTTATTGGGTTTCACTATGTAAAGCGCTTTGAGTCACTAGAGAAAACCGCTATATAAATATAATTCCCTCCACTTCACTAGTTCTGTTGTCTCACTTCCATCACATTTCCGAGGGTCTTACTTGCACGACAAGGCCGCCATGAATGCCAAAGGCAGCTTTTGTCCACCACATCATGACGTCTGTGCAGCTCCAAAATGAGAGCGTGGAGACGTGCAGGCGTGTGAAGTTGATGAGCGCCACATTTCAGCGCCGGCCTTTAATGTAAGGAGCGATACGGCACAACAAAGAGGCTGAGAGATGTGAGCCTCATTTTCACACATTTTTGTCCAGAGAACACAAAACTTCATTTTCACTAATGAGATCTTCTTCTGTTCTGCTGGCAATGGAAGAAATAACATGGAAGGTGACACTCCTTATATGGTCATCTGGGAGTGTCCTGATGTCAGGACCGTATCAGCCAAATGTATGTGCGATACAAGCAGTCCTGCAGTGTTTACTTGTCTGCGTGATATCATGTGCGATACGAGCAGTCCTGCAGTGTGTTTACTTGTCTGTGTGATATCATGTGCGATACAAGCAGTCCTGGAGTGTGATACAAGCAGTCCTGCAGTGTGTTTACTTGTCTGTGTGATATCATGTGCGATACAAGCAGTCCTGGAGTGTGATACAAGCAGTCCTGCAGTGTGTTTACTTGTCTGTGTGATATCATGTGCGATACTAGCAGTCCTGCAGTGTGTTTGCTTGTCTGTGTGATATCATGTGTGATACAAGCAGTCCTGCAGTGTGTTTACTTGTCTGTGTGATATCATGTGCGATACAAGCAGTCCAGGAGTGTGTTTACTTGGGTGTGATATCATGTGCGATACGAGCAGTCCTGGAGTGTGATATCATGTGCGATACAAGCAGTCCTGCAGTGTGTTTACTTGTCTGTGTGACATCATGTGCGATACAAGTGGTCCTGTAATTTAGTTACGTGTGTGTGATATCATGTGCGATACAAGTAGTCATTTAATGTGTTTACTTTTGGGTGTGATATCATGTGCGATACAAGTAGTCCTGCGATGTTTACTTGTTTGTGTGACATCATGTGCGATACAAGCGATCATGCGATGTGTTTACTTGTGTGTGGTATCATGTGCGATACAAACAGTCCTGCAGTGTGTTTACTTGTGTGCGATATCAAGTGCAATACATGCAGTCTTGCAGCGTGTTTACTTGTGTGTGATATCATGTTCAATATAAGCGGTCCTGCAGCGTGTTTACTTGTGTGTGTGTGATCATGAGCGATACAAGCAGTCCTGCAGTGTGTACTTGTGTGTGTGATATCATGTGCGATACAAGTAGTCATTTAATGTGTTTACTTGTGGGTGTGATATCATGTGCGATACAAGTAGTCCTGCGATGTTTACTTGTTTGTGTGACATCATGTGCGATACAAGCGATCATGCGATGTGTTTACTTGTGTGTGGTATCATTTGCGATACAAACAGTCCTGCAGTGTGTTTACTTGTGTGCGATATCAAGTGCAATACATGCAGTCTTGCAGCGTGTTTACTTGTGTGTGTGATATCATGTTCAATATAAGCGGTCCTGCAGCGTGTTTACTTGTGTGTGTGTGATCATGAGCGATACAAGCAGTCCTGCAGTGTGTACTTGTGTGTGTGTGTGTGTGATATCATGAGCGATACAAGCAGTCCTGCAGTGTGTTTACTTGTGTGATATCATGTGCAACACAAACATTTCGGCAGAGTGTTTTTGTGTGTGTGAAATATCATGCACGATAGAAGCGATACAAACAGTCCTTTAGTGTGTTTACTTGTGTGTGATATCATGTTTGATATAAGCAGTTCTGCAGCGTGCTTACTTGTGTGTGATATCATGTGCGATACAAGCGACACCGCAGGATGTTTACTTATGTGTTTGATATCATGTTCGATACCTGTATAAGTGGTGCTGCAAGGTGTTTACTTGTGTGTGATATCATGTGCGACACAAGCGGTCCTGCAGTGTGTTTATTTGTGTGTGTGATATCATATGTGATACAGGTGGTCCTTTAGCGTGTTTACTTGTGTGTGATATCATGTGCGATACAAGATGTCCTGCAGTGTGTTTATTTGTGTGTGTGATATCATTTGTGATACAGGTGGTCCTTTAGCGTGTTTACTTGTGTGTGATATCATGTGCGATACAAGCGGTCCTGCAGTGTGTTTATTTGTGTGTGTGATATCATATGTGATACAGGTGGTCCCTTAGCGTGTTTATCCATCATGTGTTCATCCATCACATGTTCATCATCACGTGTTCACCCATCACGTGTTCATCCATCACGTGTTCATCCATCACATGTTCACCCATCATGTGTTCATCCATCACGTGTTCACCCATCACGTGTTCATCCATCACGTGTTCACCCATCACGTGTTCATCCATCACGTGTTCACCCATCACGTGTTCATCCATCACATGTTCACCCATCACGTGTTCACCCATCACGTGTTCACCCATCACGTGTTCATCCATCACGTGTTCACCCATCACGTGTTCACCCATCACGTGTTCATCCATCACGTGTTCACCCATCACGTGTTCATCCATCACGTGTTCACCCATCATGTGTTGATCCATCACATGTTCATCCATCACGTGTTCATCCATCACGTGTTCACCCATCACGTGTTCATCCATCACGTGTTCACCCATCACGTGTTCATCCATCACATGTTCACCCATCATGTGTTCACCCATAACGTGTTCACCCATCACATGTTCACCCATCACGTGTTCATCCATCACGTGTTCACCCATCACGTGTTCACCCATCACGTGTTCATCCATCACGTGTTCACCCATCACGTGTTCATCCATCACGTGTTCACCCATCACGTGTTCATCCATCACATGTTCACACATCACGTGTTCACCCATCACGTGTTCACCCATCACGTGTTCATCCATCACGTGTTCACCCATCACGTGTTCACCCATCACGTGTTCATCCATCACGTGTTCACCCATCACGTGTTCATCCATCACGTGTTCACCCATCACGTGTTCATCCATCACGTGTTCACCCATCATGTGTTGATCCATCACATGTTCATCCATCACGTGTTCATCCATCACGTGTTCACCCATCACGTGTTCATCCATCACGTGTTCACCCATCACGTGTTCATCCATCACATGTTCACCCATCATGTGTTCACCCATAACGTGTTCACCCATCACATGTTCACCCATCACGTGTTCATCCATCACGTGTTCACCCATCACGTGTTCACCCATCACGTGTTCATCCATCACGTGTTCACCCATCACGTGTTCATCCATCACGTGTTCACCCATCACGTGTTCATCCATCACATGTTCACACATCACGTGTTCACCCATCACGTGTTCACCCATCACGTGTTCATCCATCACGTGTTCACCCATCACGTGTTCACCCATCACGTGTTCATCCATCACGTGTTCACCCATCACGTGTTCATCCATCACGTGTTCACCCATCATGTGTTGATCCATCACATGTTCATCCATCACGTGTTCACCCATCACGTGTTCATCCATCACGTGTTCACCCATCACGTGTTCATCCATCACATGTTCACCCATCATGTGTTCATCCATCACGTGTTCACCCATCACGTGTTCATCCATCACATGTTCACCCATCATGTGTTCACCCATAACGTGTTCACCCATCACATGTTCATCCATCACGTGTTCACCCATCACGTGTTCATCCATCACGTGTTCATCCATCACGTGTTCACCCATCACGTGTTCATCCATCACGTGTTCACCCATCACGTGTTCATCCATCACGTATTCACCCATCACGTGTTCACCCATCACGTGTTCATCCATCACGTGTTCACCCATCACGTGTTCATCCATCACGTGTTCACCCATCACGTGTTCATCCATCACGTGTTCACCCATCACGTGTTCATCCATCACGTGTTCACCCATCACGTGTTCGTCCATCACGTGTTCACCCATCACGTGTTCACCCATCACGTGTTCACCCATCACATGTTCATCCATCACGTGTTCACCCATCACGTGTTCACCCATCACGTGTTCGTCCATCACGTGTTCACCCATCACGTGTTCACCCATCACGTGTTCACCCATCACATGTTCATCCATCACGTGTTCACCCATCACATGTTCATCCATCACGTGTTCACCCATCACGTGTTCATCCATCACGTATTCACCCATCACGTGTTCACCCATCACGTGTTCATCCATCACGTGTTCACCCATCACGTGTTCATCCATCACGTGTTCACCCATCACGTGTTCATCCATCACGTGTTCACCCATCACGTGTTCATCCATCACGTGTTCACCCATCACATGTTCATCCATCACGTGTTCGTCCATCACGTGTTCACCCATCACGTGTTCACCCATCACGTGTTCACCCATCACATGTTCATCCATCACGTGTTCACCCATCACGTGTTCACCCATCACGTGTTCGTCCATCACGTGTTCACCCATCACGTGTTCACCCATCACGTGTTCACCCATCACGTGTTCACCCATCACGTGTTCACCCATCACGTGTTCGTCCATCACGTGTTCACCCATCACGTGTTCACCCATCACGTGTTCACCCATCACATGTTCATCCATCACGTGTTCACCCATCACATGTTCATCCATCACGTGTTCACCCATCACGTGTTCATCCATCACGTATTCACCCATCACGTGTTCACCCATCACGTGTTCATCCATCACGTGTTCACCCATCACGTGTTCATCCATCACGTGTTCACCCATCACGTGTTCATCCATCACGTGTTCACCCATCACGTGTTCATCCATCACGTGTTCACCCATCACATGTTCATCCATCACGTGTTCGTCCATCACGTGTTCACCCATCACGTGTTCACCCATCACGTGTTCACCCATCACATGTTCATCCATCACGTGTTCACCCATCACGTGTTCACCCATCACGTGTTCGTCCATCACGTGTTCGTCCATCACGTGTTCACCCATCACGTGTTCACCCATCACATGTTCATCCATCACGTGTTCACCCATCACATGTTCATCCATCACGTGTTCATCCATCACGTGTTCATCCATCACGTATTCACCCATCACGTGTTCACCCATCACGTGTTCATCCATCACGTGTTCACCCATCACGTGTTCATCCATCACGTGTTCACCCATCACGTGTTCATCCATCACGTGTTCACCCATCACGTGTTCATCCATCACGTGTTCACCCATCACGTGTTCGTCCATCACGTGTTCACCCATCACGTGTTCACCCATCACGTGTTCACCCATCACATGTTCATCCATCACGTGTTCACCCATCACGTGTTCACCCATCACGTGTTCGTCCATCACGTGTTCACCCATCACGTGTTCATCCATCACGTGTTCACCCATCACATGTTCATCCATCACGTGTTCACCCATCACGTGTTCACCCATCACGTGTTCACCCATCATGTGTTCATCCATCACGTGTTCACCCATCACGTGTTCATCCATCACATGTTCACCCATCACGTGTTCATCCATCACGTGTTCATCCATCACGTGTTCACCCATCACGTGTTCATCCATCACGTATTCACCCATCACGTGTTCACCCATCACGTGTTCACCCATCACGTGTTCATCCATCACGTGTTCATCCATCACGTGTTCACCCATCACGTGTTCACCCATCACGTGTTCATCCATCACGTGTTCACCCATCACGTGTTCATCCATCACGTGTTCATCCATCACGTGTTCATCCATCACCTGTTCATCCATCATGTGTTCATCCATCACCTGTTCATCCATCATGTGTTCATCCATCATGTGTTCACCCATCACGTGTTCACCCATCATGTGTTCATCCATCACCTGTTCATCCATCATGTGTTTATCCATCACCTGTTCATCCATCATGTGTTCATCCATCACGTGTTCATCCATCACGTGTTCATCCATCACCTGTTCATCCATCACGTGTTCATCCATCACCTGTTCATCCATCACCTGTTCATCCATCACGTGTTCACCCATCACCTGTTCATCCATCACGTGTTCATCCATCACGTGTTCACCCATCACGTGTTCACCCATCACGTGTTCACCCATCACGTGTTCATCCATCACGTGTTCACCCATCACGTGTTCACCCATCACCTGTTCATCCATCATGTGTTCATCCATCACGTGTTCATCCATCACGTGTTCACCCTTCACGTGTTCACCCATCACGTGTTCATCCATCACGTGTTCACCCATAACGTGTTCATCCATCACGTGTTCACCCATCACGTGTTCACCCATCACGTGTTCATCCATCACGTGTTCACCCATCACGTGTTCATCCATCACGTGTTCACCCATCACGTGTTCATCCATCAATTGTTCACCCATCATGTGTTCACCCATAACGTGTTCACCCATCACATGTTCACCCATCACGTGTTCACCCATCACGTGTTCATCCATCACGTGTTCACCCATCACGTGTTCATCCATCACGTGTTCACCCATCACGTGTTCATCCATCACATGTTCACCCATCACGTGTTCATCCATCACTTGTTCACCCATCACGTGTTCATCCATCACTTGTTCACCCATCACGTGTTCATCCATCACTTGTTCACCCATCACATGTTCATCCATCACGTGTTCACCCATCACGTGTTCACCCATCACGTGTTCATCCATCACGTGTTCACCCATCACATGTTCACCCATCATGTGTTCATCCATCACGTGTTCACCCATCACGTGTTCACCCATCACGTGTTTATCCATCACATGTTCACCCATCACGTTCACCCATCATGTGTTCATCCATCATGTGAGCCTGCAACAAAGTAGTAATAATTGATATCGTGTGCTGGCTTTCTAGAAGCTGCTCTGATGTTCTCCTGTGAGTTTGTTTGCATCCTTTGTTGCTTAATGGCGGGATAATCACCTCTCTCATCTCAGCCAAGTCAAGCTGATCTTTTTAGGCCGGGATCGCACTGGTTGTCCTTGCTGGGAAACAGGTGAGGACGGCACCTGGCTGCAGTGTTGGCACCGTATCAGCATACAGACATGATCTCATCATGCTTGTATCGGAGGGAAATCATCCGTGTGAGCGGGGGACACTTACATGCTAACATGTTACTTATGTGTGTGATATCATGTTCGATACCTGTATAAGTGGTCCTGCGAGGTGTTTCCTTGTGTGTGTGATATCATGTGCGATACAAGCGGCCCTGCAGTGTGTTTATTTGTGTGTGTGATATCATGTGGGATACAAGAGGTCCTGCAGTGTGTTTATTTGTGTGTGTGATATCATATGTGATACAGGTGGTCCTTTAGCGTGTTTACTTGTGTGTGATATCATGTGCAATACAAGCCGTCCTGCAGTGTGTTTATTTGTGTGTGATATCATGTGCACTACAAGCGGTCCTGCAGTGTGTTTACTTGTGTGTGATATCATGTGCGATACAAGCGGTCCTGCAGTGTGTTTATTTGTGTGTGTGATATCATATGTGATACAGGTGGTCCTTTAGCGTGTTTACTTGTGTGTGATATCATGTGCGATACAAGCGGTCCTGCAGTGTGTTTATTTGTGGGTGTGATACAGGTGGTCCTTTAGCGTGTTTACTTGTGTGATATCATGTGCAATACAAGCGGTCCTGCAGTGTGTTTGTGTGTGTGATATCATGTGCGATACAAGCGGTCCTGCAGTGTGCTCATTTGTGTGTGTGATATCATATGTGATACAGGTGGTCCTTTAGCGTGTTTACTTGTGTGTGATATCATGTGCAATACAAGCGGTCCTGCAGTGTGTTTGTGTGTGTGATATCATGTGCGATACAAGCGGTCCTGCAGTGTGTTTATTTGTGTGTGTGTGATATCATATGTGATACAGGTGGTCCTTTAGCGTGTTTACTTGTGTGTGATATCATGTGCGATACAAACGGCCCTGCAGTGTGTTTATTTGTGTGTGTGATATCATGTGCGATACAAGCGGCCCTGCAGTGTGTTTGTGTGTGTGATATCATGTGCGATACAAGCGGCCTTGCAGTGTGTTTGTGTGTGTGATATCATGTGCGATACAAGCGGCCTTGCAGTGTGATTATTTGTGTGTGTGATATCATGTGCGATACAAGTGGTCCTGCAGTGTGTTTATTTGTGTGTTTGATATCATATGTGATACAGGTGGTGCTTTAGCATGTTTACTTGTGTGTGATATCATGTGCAATACATGCCGTCCTGCAGTGTGTTTGTGTGTGTGATATCATGTGCGACACAAGTGGTCCTGCAGTGTGTTTATTTGTGGGTGTGATACAGGTGGTCCTTTAGCGTGTTTACTTGTGTGTGATATCATGTGCAATACATGCCGTCCTGCAGTGTGTTTGTGTGTGTGATATCATGTGCGACACAAGCGGTCCTGCAGTGTGTTTATTTGTGGGTGTGATACAGGTGGTCCTTTAGCGTGTTTACTTGTGTGTGATATCATGTGCAATACAAGCGGTCCTGCAGCGTGTTTATTTGTGTGTGTGATATCATATGTGATACAGGTGGTCCTTTAGCGTGTTTACCTGTGTGTGATATCATGTGCAATACAAGCGGTCCTGCAGTGTGTTTATTTGTGTGTGTGATATCATATGTGATACAGGTGGTGCTTTAGCGTGTTTACTTGTGTGTGTGATATCATGTGCAATACAAGCCGTCCTGCAGTGGGTTTGTGGGTGTGATATCATGTGCGATACAAGCGGTCCTGCAGCGTGTTTATTTGTGTGTGTGATATCATATGTGATACAGGTGGTCCTTTAGCGTGTTTACCTGTGTGTGATATCATGTGCAATACAAGCGGTCCTGCAGTGTGTTTATTTGTGTGTGTGATATCATATGTGATACAGGTGGTCCTTTAGCGTGTTTACTTGTGTGTGATATCATGTGTGATACGAGCGGTCCTGCAGTGTGTTTGTGTTTGTGTGATATCATATGTGATACAGGTGGTCCTTTAGCGTGTTTACTTGTGTGTGATATCATGTGCGATACAAGCGGTCCTGCAGTGTTTTTATTTGTGTGTGTGATATCATATGTGATACAGGTGGTCCTTTAGCATGTTTACTTGTGTGTGATATCATGTGCGATACAAGCGGCCCTGCAGTGTTTTTATTTGTGTGTGTGATATCATATGTGATACAGGTGGTCCTTTAGCATGTTTACTTGTGTGTGATATCATGTGCAATACAAGCCGTCCTGTAGTGGGTTTGTGGGTGTGATATCATGAGCGATACAAGCGGTCCTGCATCGTGTTTATTTGTGTGTGTGATATCATATGTGATACAGGTGGTCCTTTAGCGTGTTTACTTGTGTGTGATATCATGTGCGACACAAGCGGTGCTGCAGTGTGTTTATTTGTGGGTGTGATACAGGTGGTCCTTTAGCGTGTTTACTTGTGTGTGATATCATGTGCAATACAAGCGGTCCTGCAGTGTGTTTATTTGTGTGTGTGATATCATATGTGATACAGGTGGTGCTTTAGCGTGTTTACTTGTGTGTGATATCATGTGCAATACAAGCGGTCCTGCAGTGTGTTTATTTGTGTGTGTGATATCATATGTGATACAGGTGGTGCTTTAGCGTGTTTACTTGTGTGTGATATCATGTGCAATACAAGCGGTCCTGCAGTGTGTTTATTTGTGTGTGTGATATCATATGTGATACAGGTGGTGCTTTAGCGTGTTTACTTGTGTGATATCATGTGCGATACAAGCGGTCCTGCAGTGTGTTTATTTGGGTGTGTTATCATATGTGATACAGGTGGTCCTTTAGTGTGTTTACTTGTGTGTGATATCATGTGCGATACAAGCAGTCCTGGAGTGTGATATCATGTGCGACACAAGCGGTCCTGCAGTGTGTTTATTTGTGGGTGTGATACAGGTGGTCCTTTAGCGTGTTTACTTGTGTGTGATATCATGTGCGATACAAACGGCCCTGCAGTGTGTTTATTTGTGTGTGTGATATCATGTGCGATACAAGCGGCCCTGCAGTGTGTTTATTTGTGTGTGTGATACAGGTGGTCCTTTAGCGTGTTTACTTGTGTGTGATGTCATGTGCGATACAAGCGGTCCTGCAGTGTGTTTATTTGTGTGTGTGATATCATGTGCGATACAAGCGGTCCTGCAGTGTGTTTATTTGTGTGTGTGATATCATGTGCGATACAAGCGGTCCTGCAGTGTGTTTATTTGTGTGTGTGATATCATGTGCGATACAAGCGGTCCTGCAGTGTGTTTATTTGTGTGTGTGATATCATGTGCGATACAAGCGGTCCTGCAGTGTGTTTATTTGTGTGTGTGATATCATATGTGATACAGGTGGTGCTTTAGCGTGTTTACTTGTGTGTGATATCATGTGCGATACGAGCAGTCCTGGAGTGTGATATCATGTGCGATACAAGCAGTCCTGCAGTGTGTTTATTTGTGTGTGTGATATCATGTGCGATACAAGCGGCCCTGCAGTGTGTTTATTTGTGTGTGTGATACAGGTGGTCCTTTAGCATGTTTACTTGTGTGTGATATCATGTGCGATACAAGCGGTCCTGCCGTGTGTTTATTTGTGTGTGTGATATCATGTGCGATACAAGCGGTCCTGCAGTGTGTTTATTTGTGGGTGTGATACAGGTGGTCCTTTAGCGTGTTTACTTGTGTGTGATATCATGTGCAATACAAGCGGTCCTGCAGTGTGTTTGTGTGTGTGATATCATGTGCGATACAAGCGGTCCTGCAGTGTGTTTATTTGTGTGTGTGTGATATCATATGTGATACAGGTGGTCCTTTAGCGTGTTTACTTGTGTGTGATATCATGTGCGATACAGGTGGTCCTATAGCGTGTTTACTTGTGTGTGATATCATGTGCGATACAAGTGGTCCTGCAGTGTGTTTATTTGTGTGTGTGATACAGGTGGCCCTTTAGCGTGTTTACTTGTGTGTGATATCATGTGCGATACAAGCGGTCCTGCAGTGTGTTTATTTGTGTGTGTGTGATATCATATGTGATACAGGTGGTCCTTTAGCGTGTTTACTTGTGTGTGATATCATGTGCGATACAGGTGGTCCTTTAGCGTGTTTACTTGTGTGTGATATCATGTGCGATACAAGCGGCCCTGCAGTGTGTTTACTTGTGTGTGTGATATCATGTGCGATACAAGCGGTCCTGCAGTGTGTTTATTAGTGTGTGTGTGATATCATATGTGTAAAATACAGTTAGCATGTTATCCTTTTAGCCCATTTTGCTTCTATTTTGTGTTATTCGATGCTATCTAACCATCATACAAAATTTCCATTGAGCATTCTCCCAAAAATTTCGACAGAAATTGTATTTTCTAGCCGTTTGACAAAAAAAAATGTAATATTTTTTGGCCTTTAATCCTTCAGTCTGCGGCTCTTTGTTGATGTACAAATATTTAAAAAATGAAACGGTTTGAAAGAAAAACATCTTCTCGAGTATCATCTTTCGCTATTTTTTTTTTCTTTCTGTAGTGAGAAAAAAGAAGCTGCAGTTATGCCGAGCACAAAATGCGAGGAAGAAGAAAGTCGGCCGCCTTCAAAGCCGCACACTTTGTGAAGAAAATAACTCTGTAAATGAGATTTTCTCTCAGGTTGTTGGCGGGCTTCAAAGTTCTGCTTGCTGATCAAACGCTGCGTGCTTCCTTACTTTGCTGCCTGGAGCAAAAATGGACGTTTTTTTTTACCCCTAGAGTTGGGTTAGGGAACTACAATGATGACTGTGAGAAAGCTTGGAGAGGACCGCATATGTGGGCAACCCCGCCCCTCAAGTTCAATCCATAGTGGATCCAACACAACCGTGAGAGTCCAGTCCAAAGTGGATCCAACACAGCAGCGAGAGTCCCGTCCACAGTGGAGCCAGCAGGAAACCATCCCAAGCGGAGGCGGATCGATACACAGGCGAGCGGTCCATCCTGGGTCCCGGTTCTGGACGAGCGGTCCATCCTGGGTCCCGACTCAGGATAGCCAGCACCTCATCCATGGCCACCGGACTGGACCAGAACCCCTGCCGTGTCGTCAGCTACTTCCAGTTGTCCTGGCTCATTTGTCGGCTTCCTTTGCTTTTGTCGTCTTGTAAAATGTCGCCACGCCAAACGCTTTAACGAAGTGGTCACTGCAAACTTGTATGTTGTTCGACTCTGCTTCCTTGGGCTGTAGCATGTTGCACTTTTCTTTTCGTCTTTCGTAAAATCGTGCAACTCTACATGCCCCTAAAGCTGACCAACACGCCGGACTGTAGTCAGCTGGAGGCGTGTCTTAATGAAATTAAACAATGGATGTCCGCGAATTCTTTGCAACTTAACGCCAAAAAAACGGAAATGCTGATTATCGGTCCTGCTCGACACGACCTCTATTTAATAATACAACTTTAACATTTGACAACCAAACAATTAAACAAGGCGACACGGTAAAGAATCTGGGTATTATCTTCCACCCAACTCTCTCCTTTGAGTCACACATTAAACGCGTTACTAAAACGGCCTTCTTTCATCTCTGTAATATCGCTAACATTCGCTCCATTCTGTCCACTAAAGACGCCGAGATCATTATCCATGCGTTTGTTACGCCTCGTCTCGATTACTGTAACGTATTATTTTGGGGTCTCCCCATGTCTAGCATTAAAAGATTACAGTTGGTACAAAATGCGGCTGCTAGACTTTTGACAAGAACAAGAAAGTTTGATCACATTACGCCTGTACTGTATATACCTTTATATACATATATACATACATATATACCTATACTGTATATACCTTTATATACATATATACATACATATATACCTATTCTGTATATACCTTTATATACATACATATATACCTATATTGTATATACCTTTATATACATATATACATACATATATACCTATACTGTATTTACCTTTATATACATATATACATACATATATACCTATACTGTATATACCTTTATATACATATATACATACATATATACCTATACTGTATATACCTTTATATACATATATACATACATATATACCTATACTGGCTCACCAGCACTGGCTTCCTGTGCACTTAAGATGTGACTTTAAGGATTTACTACTTACGTATAAAATACTACACGGTCTAGCTCCATCCTATCTCGCCGATTGTATTGTACCATATGTCCCGGCAAGAAATCTGCCTTCAAAGGACTCCGGCTTATTAGTGATTCCCAAAGCCCAAAAAAAGTCTGCGGGCTATAGAGCGTTTTCATTTCGGGCTCCAGTACTCTGGAATGCCCTCCCGGTAACAGTTCGAGATGCTACCTCAGTAGAAGCATTTAAGTCTCACCTTAAAACTCATTTGTATACTCTAGCATTTATATAGACTCCCTTTTTAGACCAGTTGATCTGCCGTTTCTTTTCTTTTTCTCCTATGTCCCACTCTCCCTTGTGGAGGGGGTCCGGTCCGGTCCGATCCGGTGGCCATGTACCGCTCGCCCGTGTATCGGCTGGGGACATCTCTGCGCTGCTGATCCGCCTCCGCTTGGGATGGTTTCCTGCCGTGAACAGGACTCTCGCTGCTGTGTCGGATCCGCTTTGGACTGGACTCTCGCGACTGTGTTGGATCCATTATGGATTGAACTCTCACAGTATCATGTTAGACCCGCTCGACATCCATTGCTTTCCTCCTCTCCAAGGTTTCTCATAGTCATCATTGTCACCGACGTCCCACTGGGTGTGAGTTTTTCCTTGCCCTTATGTGGGCCTACTGTGGATGTCGTAGTGGTTTGTGCATATACATATACATATATGTTTGTTTGTATGTATATATATATATATATATATATATATATATAAATATCAATGAGAACATTTGAACAAAATACAAAAGAAAAAGAAGTCATATCTAATGCTGAAAATGTTACTTTATTGCACATTTAGTCCTTTTATTCCAGAGAAAACGTCTTTATTTGTGTACTTGAAGTTGTCTTTGATGAAAACACAAAAGAGTGAATTCATATTTGATGGACTTTCTAAAAAAAAAAAAACAACCACAACAACCCAGCAGAATGTTTTAGTTGTGCTTGTGTTGAAAGAAGAGTCTTCCAAAAGTGAAAAGACAGCAGACATCGTTTAGTTTCTTTGGATTGCAGCGACCCATAAAGAAGTGTTCAAAGTTCCCAACTTTTCCGGCACATTCCGTAGCCTTTATCTTTACGAGTGCATCTTCAATCTCTGCACTGCAATTAAGTGTGAGCGTGACCTCCTGGGGGAGGAGGGGAGGAGGGGGGGAGGAGCTTAAAAGTGGAGGTGGGAACAAAACAAGCCTTGAGGGGATTTAGAAGGTTCCGGCCCGTGAAAACCACCCGACTGAGCACACAACAGCAGGAGCTCACACTCAATGTATTTATTGAGTTTTTAATGAATGCCTAGGGTGGGTATGCTACTATGTGTTTGAATGGAATACTATGCAGGAATGAACATGTGTAAATACCCTAGGGCAGGGGTCAGCAACCTTTTTGAAAGCAAGAGCGACTTCTTGGGTACTGATTAATGCCAAGGGCTACCAGTTTGATACACACTTCAATAAATTGCCAGAAATAGACAATTTTGCTCAATTTACCTTTAATAGATAAATATATATCTATATGAAAAAAGGGTATTTCTGTCTGTCTTTTTTTTTCTTCCACGGAAGGTTTTTTGTAGAGAATAAATAATGAAAAAAAACTTAATTGAACGGTTTAAAAGAGGAGAAAACACGAAAAAAAATAAAATAGATTTTTGAAATATAGTTTATCTTTAATTTTGACTCTTTAAAATTCAAAATTCAGCCATAAAAAAAGAAGAGAAACACTAGCTAATTTTAATCTTTTGGAAAAAATTAAAAAAAGGATTTATGGAACATCATTAGTAATTTTTCCTGATTAAGATGAATTTTAAAATTTTGATGACATGTTTTAAATAGGTTAAAATCCAATCTGCACTTTGTTAGAATATATAACAAATTGGACCAAGCTATATTTCTAACAAAGACTAATCATTATTTTTTTCTAGATTTTCCAGAACAAAAAATTTGAAAGAAATTCGAAAGACTTTGAAATAAGATTTTAAATATGATTCTACAGATTTTCTAGATTTGCCAGAATATTTTTTTGAATTTTAATCATAATAAGTGTGAAGACATTTTTCACAAATATTCTTCGTCGAAAAAACAGAAGCTAAAATGAAAAATTTAATTGAAAATGTATTTATTATTCTTTACAATAAAAAAAAACAAACTTAAACATTGATTTAAATTGTCAGGAAAGAAGAGGAAGAAATTTAAAAGGTAAGAAGGTATATGTGTTTAAAAATCCTAAATTTGTCTTTCTGAGAGTTATAAGAAGCAAAGTACAAAAAATAAATGAATTCATTTAAACAAGTGAAGCCCAAGTCTTTAATATATTTTCTTGGATTTTCAAATTCTATTTGAGTTTTGTCTCTCTTAGAATTAAAAATGTTGAGCAAAGTGAGACCAGCTTGCTAGTAAATAAATACAATTTAAAAAATCGAGGCAGCTCACTGGTAAGTGCTGCTATTTGAGCTATTTTTAGAACAGGCCAGCGGGCGACTCATCTGGTCCTTACGGGCGACCTGGTGCCCGCGTTGGTGCCCCCTGGTGTAGGGAGTGTTATAGTGCGTGTTAAATGGTGGTGTCCAAATGCTTGACGGTAGGCTTGGTGTTCCTGGGATTAAAGGCCTCACCTTTTCTCCTCCAAACATATTGCTGGGTGTTTTGGCCAAACAGCTCCATTTTTGTTTCATGATTGTGATTGATTGCTTGATATGTGTATGTGTGTATATGTATGTGTATGTGTATATTTATATATAGATTTGTATATATGTATGTATGTATATGTGTATATATGTACTGTATGTATGTATGTGTGTTTATATATATGTGTATATTTGTATATGGATTTGTATATATGTATATATGTATATATATATATATATATGTATGTCTTTGTGTATACTTCTATCTGGATTTGTATATATGTATGTATGTATGTATATGTGTATATATGTATGTGTATATTTATATATGGATTTGTATATATGTATGTATGTATATGTGTTTATATGTATTTATGTATGTATATGTGTATATATGTATGTATATATATGTATATATATGAATTTGTATGTATGTATGTATATGTGTATATATTTATGTATGTATGTATGT